>NC_057807.1:301024313-301190830 GCF_018294505.1 Triticum aestivum
CAAATTTGAAAACAAAGTTCATCAAATTTGAAAGATCATCGAATTTGAAAAAAAAATAATTCAAAAAATTTCATCGGTCTCTAAAAAAAGTTCATCAAATTTGAAACAAAGTTCACCGATTTTAGAAAAGTTCATCGAATTTGAAAAAAGAAATCAAATCTGGAAAAGTTCATGAAATCTAAGAAAGTTCATCGATTTTGAAAAAAAATTCATCAGTTTTGAAAAAGTTCATTGATTCTGGAAAACATTTATCAGTTGTGGGAAAAAGTTCACACACTTAGCAAAAGGGAAAAACCCGAATGAAACCGTTCCAAGAAAAAAAAAGGAAAAATAGAAAAAAGAAAAATAAAAGCCGAATCAAACCGATCCTAGAGATAAGAAAAAATGAAAAAAGAAAGAAAAAAGAAGAAAACAAATAAAAAATTGTAAGTAAGAAGTCGTAAGTAAACACAAGGTAAGGTGGTTGTTGGTGAGCACAGTCCATACAGCCAGGCAGTTGCAGTTCAAATCACGCCCAGGCACGCAGGTTTTTTGCGAGTTAAATAAGAACAAGAGGATAAGAAAGATGGGCCGGCCGACCAAACTAGGCGCGCGTGCGAACGTCTGTTTGCGTATGCAATAGAAACATAGGAATGCCTAAAACCTGCTAACCTAGGACTGCTCTCTGAAACCCACTCTCTTGAACAGGAAAAGAGAAAGAAAACCCCCACAAATTGAGGAATACTCATTGTAAAGATCATTCTCACCTTTACAGGTTGCGCGCCGCATGTGCGCCACTTGTCGCAAACGGTGACATTTCCCTTTTTATAGATCCGTTTATTTAAAATGTTTTATCTCTTAAACCGTGCGTCCAAATCTTGAACAGTTTTCACCGTTGGATTCCTCGCGTCGAGATCTTCAAAACTAAGTCTCATGTTGATAGGTTTTGACGAACTTCTTTTTCACGAAAAAAACGGGACGAAAAAACCGAACCGGGAGCACGGGTGTTTTCCCTTTTCGAAAGAGGCACGCCCATACCTCTCACGAAATCATAACTGTGTCTCTTGCGGAAGAAAAACCGTGCCTCTCGGGGAAAAAAAAAGAAGAAAAAAACACTTTTTTTCGTTTCCGAGGAGGCACGTCCGTGCCTCTCGCGAAAGCACCATCATGCCTCTCGTGGAAACAAAACCGTGTCTCTCGCGAAAGAAAAAAGAACAAAAAACATAACTCTTTTGTTTCCGTTTCCGAGAGGCACGGCCGTGCCTCTCGCAAAATCACAACGTGCCTCTCGTGGAAGCAAAATCGTGCCTCCCACGAAAGAAAAAAAAAACAAAAAACGTGTTTTTTTCCGTTTCCGAGAGGCACAGCCGTGCCTCTCGCGAAAGAGAAAAAAACAGAAAACACGTTTTTTTACGTTTTCTAAAGGCACGGTCGTGCCTCTCGCAAAAGCACAATCGTGCTTCTCGCGGAAGGAAAAGAAAACATAAAACACATTTTTTTCCGTTTGCGAGAGGCACGTATGTGACTTGCGAATGCAAAATCGTGCCTCTCACGGAAGCTATACCGTGACTCTCGCGAAAGGAAAAAAAGAAACATATTTTTTCACGCAAAAAAATTCAATATTTTTTATCCAAAAGCTAAGGAAGACGGGAGAAAAACCGAGACGTCGAAAAAACCCGGAGAAAAAGTTTAAAAAGCCGAAAACGCGTGCGGTAAAAAGATAAACAAAAACAAAATCTGAAGGGAGCGCCTAGAGCGCGACACGCGGCTGAGAGCACGCCAAGTGGCGCTGATCGTTGTGAGGCTTCCGAAATAGCGCTCGTCAACTAGTTGCTCCCAGAAAAACGTGCTCGTTGGAACCGGCCTATTAGGAGGCAGAAGTATGTTCGCCCACAAAGCGTCGTTGGTTGGAAGGTTTAATAGGACGTGCACGTCATGCTGACTTCATTAGAATTTTTTATTCTTAAAAAGCTAAAATCTTTTTTTGGTTTTATTTTATTTATATTTTCAACACATATACTATAAAAAGGAAAATTTACTTAAAATTTTTAAAATCGCGATTTTTTGAAAAGTAAACATAGTGCAAAAACTTGCAAGTGCAGCTTTAGAAAATGTTGATAACTTTAAATTAAGTAAGTTCTGACAATGGATTTTTTTCTCGCATTTCATAATATTGTATGCAAATGTTTTGAAAATTGCATATACAATGTAATAAAAAAATATCTCTTTAGTGTAAAAAAACTGTTTGTGCCATCATAAAAATATAGGTGACATTTTACAGAAACATTCCCATGTTTCTAGAAATGTTTGCGATATTTTAAAATGTTGTATCCAATTTCATAAAATTTGCACGTGGTTAATTGTTTCCATTTTCATTAAAAAACATACATAAAGTTCTACGTCGTGTTTCCAAAAAATGTATCCGACTTTTAGAAAAATGTTTATATAATGTATAACAAATGTTTGCGTTGTTTAAGAAAACATCGTCGCCATTAAGAAAACTTATAACTTGTATTTGAAAAATGTTACTGTGTATTGAAAAAAGTGTTCAAAGACATGCATTTTAAAAAATGTTTACCATGTAGTTGAAAAATGTCCCGACATTTTTAAAAAAAATGTTTCACGTGTGCTCTCAAAATTTACATTATATGCCAAGAAAATATTAGAGATGTGTTCGGATATAGAAAACTGATAAACCACAAAGAAACAGAAAATAAAAGCAAAAAATTCGAAGAAAACCAAGAAGGAATCAAAGAAAACCGAAAGTATAACAAACAAACAAAGGAAAGCAAGGGAGAAGCAAAGTAAAAAAAGAAATAACTGAAGAAAACAATGAATAAACAAAAGAGAAAAAACCGGACCAGTGAAACGACATGACAGACCGCTATGAGCGGCAGCAACTACCGCACAAAATTGCCCAGCCCACTAGTCGACGCCCGTGAGAGCGATTCCTATTAGGAATTGGTACGGGAGTCCTCCTCGTCAGCGCCTTCAGCGCCAGCAAGCGATTGTGGCGCCCGCGCGCGCCTCCTTCTGGTCTGTCCGTTTAAACCATCGCTCCTCTTCGCTTCCCTTCCTTGGCTCCCGCTCGATCGCTGGCCCCAGCTCGATCATTTTTTTCTCTCGCCCAAAACTGCTACATTAGGTCCTGACTTTCTTAGAAAAAACCAACTGGTTTACTACAATATGTACTACAGTTTTTAGAAAGATAGTTCATCGAATTTTTAAAAAAAATCATCAAATTTGGAAAAAGTTCATCGATTTTGAAAAAAGTTCATCGAATTTCAAAAAAGTTCACCAAAAATGAAAAAAAAGTTCATCGGATTTGAAAAAGGTTCATCGCATTTGAAAAAAAGTTCATCGATAGTGGAAAAAAGTTCATCGAATTTGAAATGTTTTTCATGGAATTTTAAAAAAGGTTCATTGAATCTGAAAAGGGTTTCATCGAATTAAAAAAATCGTCGAATTTGAAAACTGTTCATCAAATTTGAAAATGGTTCATCAAAGTTGAAAAAGGTTCATCGAATTTGAAAAAAGTTCATCAAATTTTAAAAAAAGTTCAATGGATTTGAAATAAGTTCATCAAATTTGAAAAAAGTTCATCAAATTCTAAAAAAAGTTCATCAAATTCTAAAAAAAGTTCATCAAATTTCTAAAAAGTTCATCAAATTCAAAAAAAGTTCATCAACTTTGAAAAAAGTTCATCAAAAATGGAAAAAGGTCATTGAATTTGAACAAAAAATGTTCATCCATTTTGCAGAAAAAAAACATGAGGAAAAAGAAAATTCTCGAATTTGAAAAATAAACTTTGAAAAAAGGGAAAAAGGAAAGATGGCAGAAGAAAGGAAGGAAAAATATGTGAAAGATCACAGTGGGAGAGTGGCTCCATGGTAATTGCATCATTCCTCGATGTTGAAGGTCCCAGGTTCTACTCTCCTCCAGCGCCCTTTTTTGCCTTATAAACATATAACCAAAAAGGGAAGATGGGTCGGGCCCGTTAGTTGCGAAGAAAGGCAAGGGGTATGCGCCCGATTGTCAAACAACTGTATCGGACACTACGGGCGCCAAATAGTATTTGGCTCGGTACGGGCCAAGCTATCGAACAGGAAAACCTGTTCGCTGGGACCACTCACTAGCACAGGAAAGAGTTAAAGGGGCAATCCATTAGCGGCGCTCTGTGTGTCACCCTGTTTGACGCGGAGAGTGTCGAATAGCCGCTCCCTGTTTAATAATCAATGATGAGTACCGCTCAAAAATAGAAAAGAAAACCAATAATGATTAGTTAAGTACAGTTCGAGAAATAGAAAGTATGGATCCACATGCCGGTACCCAAGGACAAAAGCACTTAGAGCATCTCTAACAGACTCCGTAAAGAGCCCGAACCTGTATAACTCCGGCGAGTATACGGATTCAGCCTGTTTTTCTTGCCAGAACAGACTCTGTATCCCGGGCCCGACCCATCAAAAGTTTACCGTGGCCCGGAAAAAGACCCTCTCCACCGCTATTTATGAGGTTTCACCGCTCGGATACGGGTCAAACCCTAACCGCCTCCGCCGCCCCTCTGCCGCGATTCCCCTCCCTCTCCTCCCTAATTTCTCGTCGCCGGCGAGCCTAAAAAGAGCCCTAACGACCCTTCCCGATCCATGGACGGCTAGAGAAGTGGTGGGGATGACGCGGAGCACCGCGGCCGCCACATCTTCGACGCCGCACGCAAGCGGGGGGCGCGGGGGGCGCGGAAGTGGCTCAACTATGGGAGCCGGCTGCCGCGCCTCCTCCGGCTCCTCTGCCGGCGGGAGCTCCTCCGCGGGTGCCTCGAGCTCGCGGCTCACTCCGGTCAAGAGAGAGCCGAAGGAGCTCGGGCCGCTCACTGTCAAGCTCGAGGTCGATGCGGACCCGCCGCGTCGAGGCGTCATCGGCCATGAAGACTACCTCCCACCAAGGCAGGAGGACCACCTTGAGCGTGGCATCATGGAGTGCTCGGCAAGGGAGGAGGAGGAGGCCGACGCGCACCGCCGCCACGAGCTCGAGATCGAGGAGATCTTCCTCGAGTAGGGCGTCGCGGCGTCGCAGGCGCACGCGTCCAAGGAGGTGGACCTGCCCATCATGAAGGCCGAGCAGGCCAAGATCTGAATCAACCTCGACTCCGACGAGGACTGAGCTCCTCCGCTCCTCCGCCGCGTCGTCGCCGCCTCACCCATCGATTTTGGTAAACTGGGCTCGGGTACGCTGCACGGCCCGCAGATCCCCCCTCCCCCATATGTAGTACTATGATGTAGTATGATGAACAACTATCTATGATGTGGTATGATGATCAACTATGTATGATGAATGTCATTGCAAGTTTCTCCCTTAAATGTTTTTTTTCAAATTTTACAGTTTCATATACGAGGACTGATCTGCAACGCATGAATTCGCCTCGCAAATCTGATCTACAGCGAACTGTAAACGCGTTTTTCGGGTCCGACTTTTACAGGGTCTGCTAAAGATGCTATTAGGCATATGGCACACGTGCAAAGTCCAACGTATCCTAGTCATCCGTACGTCCCGGCCGGTTGGAGTAGTACTTGTTTTGTAACGGGGCTTGCACGCTAGCAATCGACACGGCCCTAGATCGTTGCTTCGCATGCACCGTTGCCTTTAGACCTTTTGGCATTATTTAACAACAAAACAGCAGTCCCATTTCAACACATGACGGGAACTCGATCAGCTGAGCAGTTCACGACGGAACTTCAAAACAAAAGCTCGACGCTCACCACTCGAAGCCATGCCACGCCAGAGTCCCGCGTCACATGAATTCAGTTGCCACGGCGTCACGGCAGAGCGGCTGGCAACGACCAACAACAGGCCGGAAGCAGTATAAAACGTGACGGGAAAGGGACGGAAACCAAGATGCATTGCTCGACGACGGTTGGACGGGGCTTTCGGGGCGGTTCAAGCTTTAAGCGCCTCAAAATCGGGTCAAACGGAGCAGCCAACCAAATAGGCAGAAGCTCAGGTATCACTCTCGAGAGCGTTGCCTATTCGCGTCAAATACCTTCCCCTCTGTACGTGTACCGTCAAGGCGGCCAACCAATCGACGCAAATACGTACAAACAAATAAAAAAACTGGGCACTGACGTACTGTGCGTCAACTAAAATCAAATGCTCAGTCCCGCGTTCTGTCCTTTCACTCTCTGTCCCGCGTTCGCAAAGCTAATGTGGACGCTAAAATAACCTCCCCCTCTCATCATGTCAAATAACTACTAGTAGTATATGCATCGCCAATGCAGAGTCCAAGGTAATTAGACTTTCTTTTGTTGGAAAAAACAGGGACCGGCTACATTTAAGTCGACTGAAAATATATTTTGGGCAAGTAGATTTTCTAAGAGAAAAGCTTACCTTCAGCCGGTTGATCGCGTGCAACGTCCGCCGCCTTCGTGTTCGTCAGATTGACTCTTGATCAGACTGTCGAAATTAACCTCTCTGTGTCCATGTTTCTGCAACTCATGCTTTGTTTCAGAAAATAGAGTTTGCAACTGCCTGACTAGATCCCGTGGCGGGCGGAGACTTGTTCGTCTCGGAGGGCGATGCCGGCGAGGATTCTAGCCGGATCTCGCCATATCTGGCGAGGATGACGAGCGGGCAAGAGGCAGGGACATCCGGGAGCGGCAGGGGCTCTGCTCGGCGAGGTCCGGCGGCTGAGGACCCGCGATGACGGTGACGCACGGCGGTCCCACGGCAAGAGTTGGACAGACGGGAAAAACAGAAGGAAGGGATGACAGCGAGGCGACCTGGTCGGAGGTCCGACGCTCGCCGGCGGCGGTGAGAAGGCAAGGACGGGCGGCGTCGTTCCTCCCTCACCACCATCTGGCGGAGCTCGTGGCCCGCTCTTGTTGCTACCGGGTGATGAAGAAGACGATCTCTGCTCGCCATTGACAACGGCAAGGCCACCGTCCACTTCTGCAACATCAGTTCTGTTGCAAAAAACAAATGTGCAACAAGACCTTTGTTGCAGGAAAAAATTCCGCAATGAGACCGCTGTTGCAAAAAAAAATATCCACGATGGACATGACTGCGAGCTGACTATGTGCTGCAGATGCATTTCTGAAACATAGATTTTGTTGCAAAAAAGAATGCAACAAGTATGTTGTTGCAATTTTTTTACAACATGACCTCTCTTACAAAAGTTTTTGCAACACGACCTTTGTTTCAAAAAGTTCTGCAACATTACCTCTGTTGCAGTGGGAAGGACGAAGCTCGGTCACTCAATGGTGTGAGATCTAATGGGTGGGTTGGTGGTGGCGACGCGCGGGGCGCAGCTCTGTCGGGGCTGGGGGGCAAGAGTGTATTGTTTCTGCAAGAGAGCATCTGTTGCGGGAAATAACGAATAAGTGTGTGGGCGTGGGCACTAGATCGGATGGCTATCATCTCGGGCATCCAATGACCGTCAAGGCGACAGATAATATCTAAACATCGGCCGGCGGACGCGTAGCAGCACCCATTTTCTAAGCCATCAGATTAAAGATCCAATGTCCAACGCCCCTGGCTGGCCGCACGATTGTTTTTTTTTTTGCAAGAAAACTTCTGATCTATTCACCTTCAATCATGATAGTACAACGAATACCAAAAATAATAAAAATTGCATCCAGATTTGTAGACCACCTAGCGACAACTACAAGCACTGAAGCAAGCCGAAGGCGCGCCGCTGTCATCGCCCCTCCCTCGCCGGAGCTGGGCAAAACTTGTTATAGTAGATAGTCGGGAAGTCGTCGTGCTAAGGCCCCATATGACCAGCGCACCAGGACAGCAATCATCGTTGATGAAGTGTATCGTAGATCAGAAGGATCCAACCTGAAAACAGACGAACGTAGACAAACGACAACCAAATCCGAGCAGATCCACCAAAGATAGATCCACCGGAGATTGTTTTGTGATACACAAACTCATCTGATTATCTGCATGTGTTTAGTTCATAATCAATATTGGGTGGGGTCTGTGCTTGCGACTTTTGATAGTTTTTGGCAAAGTTGATGCATGCTCCACTCATCACACATTTGGTCAAATTAAGTTTCATTCACATGTTTGTGTTCGTTGCAGCAAGAACTTTGAAACAAGATCACTAACGAATACATTATGAAAACTTTAATTTTTTTAGTAAGTTCCATATATAAAAACTGATAGTTGTCATATTAAGTTTTTATCAACTTTCATCATGTTTTACCGAGTTTCATGTGCTTTTGGGGTTTAGGGTTTAGGGCTTTGGACTTACGAAATATGTTTAGTTTCTGAAGCTTAGTAAATTTATCGTTTGTTCTTATCTAGTTTTAGTAGTTGAAACTTGGTGAAGGTTTTTAAAACTTGTCAAAATTATTCAAAAGTGGTCTTGTTTCAAAGCCCTGGTCACAAAGAACACGAATATGCAAAAAAATGACCGCCGGCTTAGAAGTTATAGTATATGCAAATTTGGAAGTTGGAAGAATCATGGGAAATGGAATGGTTGGGGCTGCCAAAAGTTGCACACACGGAGCCAGCTAAGGTAATTAAGCGCTAAAGCATATACAAAGACCAAACAAATTTCCGAATCTTGATGCAATCATGCGGCCTAAAATCCATGTGCCCCAACCCATGCATGCCACTAATCATCGTCAGAATTTTTAGTGTCAATCATCAGTTGCACATACAAAAGGATAGAGAAAGAGGGGTTGCACCTTTAATTTGCATTTCCCATGGAAACTTTATGTGTGCTTTGAACAAATGTTTATTTTCCCCCAAAGAAGACTAGTAGAACTCTCAGTATATCACTGATGTATGTGATGTTCTTTTTTTTCGGGAATGTATGTGCTTTTTTTAGGGTGTGGAAAATGTATACACACGACTAGGAGTTACGGTACAATTACACGACCTTTGGGAACATTGATTTTAGAGGGGTCCCACAATTTACATATACATTGTATTGATAATATAACTTCGTACCCTATTTTGGATGGCGGTCCAATAATAGGATAAGTGTTTAGTTATCTTACCCTATTTTCGCCGGCCGTGGCAAATATTTTGTTTTCAGCTTCGTACTACTGCTTAAGACTTTGTTTTGAACCTGAAATATTAATAAGATGGTTGTGTGCATCAAGAGATGCAGAGGCTGGGGGCATTCCTCCATTTCGAAAGAAAAAATAATATAACTTCGGTTCACCTGTTCAAATTTTGTGTAAGTTGCACTAAAAAGGTAAAACTTTGCATAAACATCATCACAATTCAATAATTTGAGTATGATACAAATGTAATTTTCATTCTTAGAGGCATCCCCTAGATCCGCTCCTCTCAGGATACCGTGAGCATGATGTATGTTGTGATTAGGCATATGGTGCAGCTCAAGCCATTGTGGGCGCTGATGAAGCCATGTACCTAGGGTAGGGTCATGGACCTGTCCAAGGTACCCTCCCCAAAGACACCTCTAGAAGAAACTGTCTTTCAGTCGACCTGGAAGGATTCCACTTGACGGACTCGAAGACACTCGACCATGAAGACTCACTCGACCACCAGGAGATCTAGGGACACTCTGCATCCAAACGGTTTGTTATTAAGTAGTCTTTACGGCCATGATATCACTTTATGTAAGACGTTACCAGTAACGCCAGGCCTTTATGTACATTGAACCCTCCGCTACGTGGGCTGGCTGGGGTCCTGGCGCACTCTATATAAGCCACCCCCCTCCACAGGCAGAAGGGTTCGCACCCCTGTAACTCACACACATATAATTCAGTCGACCGCCTCCGGGCACCGAGATGTAGGGTTGTTACTTCCTCCGAGAAGGGCCTGGACTCGTAAAACTCTTGCGTGTACAACTACTCCATAGCTAGGATCTTGCCTCTCCTTTAGTAACCCCCTACACTACTGTCAGACTTAGAACCACGACAGTTGGCGCCCACATTGGGGCGGGTGTCTTAGCGACTTATTGGAGAAATTGCATTTTTTTCCGATCTCCTTCATCATGGTTTCAGGCGGAGTTTTGGTTGAGGGCCGCGAGATCCGTCTCGGCGTGCTCACGTTCGTCGCCGACGACTCTGCCTGGCTTTAGGAGGCTCCACTCGACGTCGACGCACTCCCAGTCCGCGGAGCGACGCACTTTTGCGCGTGCGTCCACAGCGTCCTCTTGCGGCAACCATCGACCCAGTATCGACCGGTTTTTGTTTCATCCTCCCTCCCAGCTTCCCGCTGGCGCAAGCGCTCCGGTCGGTCGAGGCTTCAGCGGTGGGTGAGGCACGTGGTGGCTCGCCAGTCGACCACCGCCCAAGTCGCGGCAATCGAGCCCGACGAATCTTTCTACGGCCTGTTCCACCTGTCGACTGGCTCCACAGAGACTGCATCTGAGTGCGACAACAGTGATCCAGCGGCGGAGGTCCTGATGGTCAATGGACCACATGGTCCCCCCGGCTTTCCCGGTGCCGAGGGAGGCGACGGCGGAGGCAATCCGTCGCACGCCCACGAGGAATACCTCCCCGAGCCCCTCAATTCGTTGCAGAGGGAAGAACTTCGCCGCCAGACCATGGATGCACTTCACACTCCTATCGTTGGAGAAACCCCTGAGGCTTGCGCCTTAGAGGACGCGCGCTTGGCCAACCTGGCTGAGCGCACTCGACTGGAGAACCTTCAGCGAGCACTCGACGAGCATGCGCGGCAACGGGTCCCGGACTCTAGTCGACGTCAGCTCTTTCCACCTCCGACTCAGGTATATCAAACTCCGATTCAGAATTTAGCAGCTGCAGCCCGTATAGCAGAATCAATTCAGCCTTCCCAATCAGAGGCTAGCAGAGGCTTGATGCAGATCAGAGATTTGCTCCGGGCAGCAGGAGATCAAAATTCAGCTGTATCACAGTCGCGGAATAGGATTCACAGCAAATCCGTGGCTGCGAATACAGTCCAGTCGGCTCATAGCCCCAGATCGCCCCCAAGGCGTGAAGGGCGTGGAGACCGGCACGATCTGTACAGGAACCGTGAGCAGTATGATCACTGATTCGATTGCGATGATCGATGTCAAGTGCCCACCCCTCCCCCTAGGGGTGGATCCTACGTACCTCGACAGCAGGATGATAGACGCCAGCACAGTGGCGGGCGAAGAATTCCAGTCGACCCCAGGGAACCAGGCTTTGATGCGAGATCCATCATCATTCAAGGTCTGGTCGACCGGAACAGAGCTGACAGAGAGGGTCACGACAGAGATGTACCCACCAGCAGCCGAGTGCATGTCTCCAGACCAGAGTGTTTCAGCAGAGCCATCAGAGCCGCAGTGATTCATCCCAACTTCAGGTTGGCGACTGGAGTCAGTAAGTTCAACGGTGAGTCTAAGCCCGATATTTAGCTTGAGGACTACCGAGTGGCTGTCCAGATCGGCGGTGGAAATGACGAGGTGGCCATGAAACATCTGCCTCTTATGTTGGAGGGATCAGCCAGGGCATGGCTGAATCAGTTGACACCCAACAGCATTTACACGTGGGAAGACCTCTCCCGAGTGTTTGTCAGAACGTTCGAAGGAACATGCAAGCGACCAACAGGACTGACAGAGCTGCAATCTTGTGTGCAGAAGTCGAATGAGACTTTGAGAGATTACATCCAGAGATGGATCACATTGCATCACACAGTAGAGAATGTATCTGATCACCAAGCAGTCTGCGCCTTCAAGGAAGGAGTTAAGTACAGAGAGCTAAGCCTGAAATTTGGTCGAACCGGAGACATGTCTCTGAGTCGAATGATGGAGATAGCCACCAAATATGCCAATGGTGAGGAAGAGGATCGGCTCCGGAGCGGCAAACACAAGTCAGTCGCCCAGGAAACCAAAGGAGGGAACTCCAGCCGGAAGCAAAAGCGGAAAGCCGAGCCAGCTGCTCCTGGAGAAACCTTGGCCGTGACTCAAGGAAAGTTCAAAGGAAAGCCCAAAGGGCCTTGGAACCCCAAGAAAGTGAAGGATAAAGAAGGAAATGATGTGATGGACTTGCCGTGTCACATCCACATGAAGAAAGATGAAGAGGGTAATTTCATTTACCCGAAGCATACCACTCGACAGTGTCGACTTCTGATACAGCAGTTCCAGGGGAAACAATCCAAGGATAAGGAAAAGGAGTCAGACAAAGTTGAGGACAAGGGGGATAGTGACGAGGAATACCCTCAGGTCAATTCCACTCTGGTGATTTTTGCTGACGTTGAGAGCAAAAGTCGACTGAAAGTTATAAACCAAGAGGTGAATATGGTTGCTCCGGCGACACCCAATTATCTGAAGTGGTCTCAGACGTCCATCACATTCGACCAGTCTGATCACCCGATGCACATAGCCACCCCTGGGAGGCAAGCTCTGGTGGTCGACCCAGTCGTCGAGGGCACTCAACTAACTAAAGTGTTGATGGATGGCGGCAGTAGTTTGAATATACTGTACGCTGAGACGCTGAAAGGGATGGGCATTCCGATGTCCAGACTCAGCACAAGCAACATGAGTTTTTATGGAGTCATTCTTGGCAAGAAGGCCGCATCACTCGGCCAGATTGCTCTCGATGTGGTTTTTGGTGATTCCAAGAACTTACACAAAGAAAAGTTGACATTTGAGGTTGTAGATTTCTAGAGTGCCTACCATGCTATTTTGGGCAGGCCAGCTTATGCACATTTTATGGATCGACCATGTTACTTGTACCTCAAATTGAAGATGCCTGGCCCTAAAGGCGTGATCACTGTTACTGGTAATCGCAAGAAGGCGGAAGAGTGCTTCCAGAAAGGCTCGACAGAAGAGTGGCAGGAACACCAGAGAAATGCAGACCCGAGTGATTTGTTGTGAGCCAAGAAGCCCGCTACGGAATCAGCGTTTCAGTCATCCGGTGAGACAAAACCAGTTCACATCCACCCGACCGACCCCAACGCTGCTCCGACTAATATCTCCACAACACTCGACCCCAAATAGGAAGAAGCGCTCATCCAGTTCCTCCTTGAGAACTGGGACATCTTTGCATGGAAACCTTCTGACATGCCAGGTGTACCCAGGGGGCTGGCTGAGCACCGTCTGCGAGTCGATTCAAAGGCAAAACCTGTCAAGGAACATCTGCGACGGTCCGCCGTCCATAAAAGGAAGGCTATTGGAGAAGAGGTGGCTCGGCTCTTAGCAGCAGAGTTTATCCGAGAGATTTAGCACTCCGAGTGGCTCGCCAATGTTGTCATGGTCCCCAAGAAGGACAAGTCACTTCGCATGTGCATTGACTTTGAACATATCAATCAGGCCTGCCCGAAAGATCATTTTCCTCTTCCCCGCATCGACCAAATAGTCGACTCGACTGCTGGATGTGAGCGACTGTCTTTCTTAGACGCCTATTCCGGGTACCATCAGATCCGTCTGTATGGACCCGATGAGATCAAAACAACTTTCATCACCCCATTCGGGTGCTTCTATTATGTCACCATGCCATTCGGCCTCAAGAATGCCGGACCCACGTTCATGAGGATGATTCAGAAGTGTTTGCTCACTCAAATCAGTCGGAATGTGGAAGCATACATGGATGACATTGTGGTCAAGTCACGGAAAGGTTCCGACCTGCTGACTGACCTCGCTGAAACATTTGCCAACATCAGGAGGTATGATATCAAGCTTAATCCATCCAAGTGCACATTCGGAGTTCCTGGCGGAAAGTTACTCGGCTTTCTCGTTTCCGAACGAGGAATCGACGCAAACCCAGAGAAAGTGGGCACTATACTCCGAATGAAACGACCTGTGCGTGTGCACGATGTTCAGAAGCTTACTGGTTGCTTGGCCGCTTTAAGTCGATTCATCTCTCGTCTCGGTGAGAAGGCATTACCTCTTTACCGACTGATGAAGAAGTCAGACAAGTTCGAGTGGACTCCTGAAGCTGATGCAGCGTTTGCAGAGTTAAAAACCCTGCTTTCCACCCAGCCGGTGCTTGCTGCCCCAATCAGCAAAGAGCCTTTGCTGCTTTACATTGCAGCCACAGGACAAGTCGTCAGTACAGTACTTACGGTCGAGCGGGAAGAAGAAGGGAAAACCTTCAAAGTTCAGCGCCCAGTATATTATATTTCTGAAGTCCTAACCCCATCAAAGCAAAGATACCCTCATTATCAGAAGCTTGTATATGAGATTTATATGACCACGAAGAAAGTTGCTCACTATTTCTCTGACCATACCATCACAGTCATCAGCGACGCCCCATTATCAGAGATTCTGCACAACAGAGATGCAACTGGTCGAGTGGCAAAATGGGCGATTGAACTCCTTCCCTTTGATATTAGATTTGAGGCAAAGAAAGCTATCAAGTCCCAAGCAATAGCAGATTTCCTCGCCGAGTGGACTGAACAGCAATTGCCGACTCAAGTTCACTCAGAGCACTGGACCATGTTCTTCGATGGCTCTAAAATGCTGAATGGTTCCGGTGATGGGGTAGTGTTGGTTTCCCCCGAGGAGATAAGCTCAGATATGTACTCCAGATTCACTTTGACTCCTCCAACAACGAAGCAGAATACGAATCACTTTTGTATTGGTTGCGTATGGCCATTTCACTCGGCGTCCGTCGCCTCATGGTCTACGGTGACTCGGATTTGGTGGTTAACCAAGTGATGAAGGAGTGGGACGTCAGAAGCCCAGCTATGACTGGTTACTGCAACGCAGTAAGAAAGCTGGAGAAGAAATTCGAGGGGTTAGAGCTTCATCACGTACCTCGACTGAAAAATCAACCAGCTGATGACTTGGCGAAGATAGGTTCCAAAAGAGAAGCCATTCCCAGTGGCGTGTTTTTTGGAACATGTCCATGTGCCATCAGTTCAATAGGATCCTTTCACCGAAGAAGCCCCGCAGCCAAAAAGTGCCACGGATCCGACTGAAGTTGAGGTCCCAGCTGTGGTCGACTTAATCATGGAAGTTCTGGTTATCACTCCCGACTGGACAGTGCCTTACATCGCGTATATCCTAAGGAAAGAGCTCCCAGAGAATGAAGAAGAGGCTCGGCAGATCGTCCGTCGATCCAAGGCCTTTACTGTCATGAAGGGACAGTTGTACAGAGAAAGTGCGACT
This sequence comes from Triticum aestivum, assembly GCF_018294505.1. Lineage (NCBI taxonomy): Eukaryota > Viridiplantae > Streptophyta > Magnoliopsida > Poales > Poaceae > Triticum > Triticum aestivum. Next base: position 301,039,324 of record NC_057807.1, read on the forward strand.
GGAGTCAGCCAGAAATGCATAACGTCGGAAGAGGGTCGAATGATTCTCAACGACATCCACTCGAGGACCTGTGGCCATCATGTGTCCTCTCGGACCATCGTGGCTAAAGCATACCGAGCGGGTTTTTACTGGCCCAGAGCAAATGAAATGGCGAAAGAGATAGTCGACAAGTGTGAAGCATGTCAGTTCTACTCCAATATGTCACACAAGCCCGCCTCAGCCTTGAAGACCATTCCAATCGTCTGGCCTTTTGCTGTTTGGGGGTTAGATATGGTTGAACCACTGAGAACTGGCAGGAGCGGCTTCACCCATGTACTGGTGGCAGTCGACAAGTTCACCAAGTGGATCGAAGCCAAGCCCATTAAAAATCTTGATGCTGGCACTGCCATCAGCTTCATCAGAGAATTGATATTCAGATATGGAGTTCCGCATAGCATCATCACTGATAATGGGTCAAACTTCGATTCCAATCAATTCAAAGCCTTCTGCGCTTCTCAAGGCACACGAGTCGACTATGCTTCAGTCGCCCACCCCCAGTCGAATGGACAAGCAGAAAGAGCAAACGGCCTAATTCTCAAAGGACTGAAACCCCGGTTGATGCGTGACCTCAAGCACGCAGCAGGCGCGTGGGTCGACGAACTTCCATCAGTTCTTTGGGGACTGAGGACTACTCCAAATCGGTCGACTGGGAGAACTCCGTTCTTTCTGGTCTACGGAGCTGAAGCGGTTCTGCCAAGTGACTTGCTTCACAATGCACCGCGAGTCGAGCTCTACTCTGAAGTCGAAGCAGAACAAGCCCGCCAGGACGCAGTCGACCTTCTGGAAGAATAAAGAGAGATGGCCATGATCCGATCGACCATCTATCAGCAAGACTCGCGCCGATTCTACGCCAGAAATGTGAAGAGCCGAGCCTTCCAAGAAGGAGACTTGGTCCTCCGAGTGGACCAACAGAAGCCACACAAACTCGCCCCTACTTGGTAAGGCCCCTTCATTGTTACCAAAGTTCTCCACAACGGAGCATACCGTCTTTACAACGTTGATCGCCAGATTGACGAGCCATGAGCTTGGAATGCGGATCTGCTCCGCCCCTTTTATACTTAAGTATTCACTCGGATGAGTTGTAATAAAAGTACTTCTGTAGTTTATTTATCAAAGACAAGAGTTTTATAATTTTCCCAGTGATTGTTGTTACTTTTGTCCACATAAAGCAGTCCCCCAGTGGGTGGCTTAGCTGCGAACCCGTTTCGCCTAAGTTTGTAAAAAAAAATCCTTACTGAGTGGTGAGCCAGCCTCCCACTCGGAGGCTTAGCTGCGAATCTGTTTCGCCTAAGTTTAAAAAAAATCCTACCGAGTGGTAAGCCAGCCTTCCACTCGGAGGCTTAGCTGCGAATCCGTTTCGCCTAAGTTTAAACAAAATCCTACCGAGTGGTAAGCCAGCCTTCCACTCGGAGGCTTAGCTGCAGTCCAAGTACTCGCCTAAGTTTAAACAAAATCCTGCCGAGTGGTGAGCCAGCCTTCCACTCGGGGGCTTAGCTGCAGCCTAGTGTTCGCCTAAGTACAAATACAACATGCGCTCCGCAAGGAGGACGAAGCGCGGGTCGAATGCTACCTTCTCCTTCTGAGCTATGTTACAAATACAACATGCGCTCCGCAAGGAGGACGAAGCACAGGTCGACTGCTACCTTCTCCTTCCAAGCTACGCCACAAATACAACGTGTGACCCGCAAGGAGGACGAAGCGCAGGTCGACTGCTACCTTCTCCTTCAGAGGTACGCCACAAAAATCCTACCGAGTGGAGAGCAAACCTCCCACTCGAAGGCTTAGCTGCAGCCCAGTGCTCGCCTAAGTTTTTGAAAATCCCACCGAGTGGAGAGCAAACCTCCCACTCGGGGGCTTAGCTGCAGCTCAGTGCTCGCCTAAGTTTTTGAAAATCCTACCGAGTGGAGAGCAAACCTCCCACTCGGGGGCTTAGCTGCAGCCCAGTGCTCGCCTAAGTTTTTGAAAATCCTACCGAGTGGAGAGCAAACCTCCCACTCGGGGGCTTAGCTGCAGCCCAGTGCTTGCCTAAGTTTTTGAAAATCCTACCGAGTGGAGAGCAAACCTCCCACTCGGGGGCTTAGCTGCAGCCCAGTGCTCGCCTAAGTTTTTGAAAATCCTACCGAGTGGAGAGCAAACCTCCCACTCGGGGGCTTAGCTACAGCCCAGTGCTCGCCTAAGTTTTTGAAAATCCTACCGAGTGGAGAGCAAACCTCCCACTCGGGGGCTTAGCTGCAGCCCAGTGCTCGCCTAAGTTTCTGAAAATCCTACCGAGTGGAGAGCAAACCTCCCACTCGGGGGCTTAGCTGCAGCCCAGTGCTCGCCTAAGCATGACGAGGTACAAGTCGATTGCAATTTGTGCTTCGTCCCTACCTGCAAAAGTGCATCACAAACACTAGTATATATTCCGAGCGAAGGACAATGATCGTTCGAAGGTGAATGCAAACATATTCAACGGCAAACCCAAGTTCAGATAGTGTCCTACAGATCCAGAAGTGCTCAGGCACCAAGCCTGTTAAAGTTTATCGGTTACAAAAACCACTCGGCATTCCGAGGCAAATTTAAGGCATCAAGCATAGAAGTTTTTTACTCCTCCTGCGGAGGACTGGAAGGCGCAACGAACTCATCCAGGTCGATTCCATCTGCAATCCGAGTGGCAGCAGCAATGAAGGTCTCCATGAAAGATCGAAAGTCATGCTTCTTGGTATTGGCCACCTTGAGAGACACCAGCTTGTCCTCTCGCGCGTCCTTGCAGTGAACACGGACCAGAGACAGAGCAACGTCGGCACCACACCTGGCAGAAGACTTCTTCCATTCTTGCACTCGACTTGGAACTTCGTTCAGTCGAGTCATCAGAGACTCGAGGTCATTCTGAAGTATTTCTCCTGGCCAGAGTGCTGTGTTGATGCGCGATGTTGCAACCTTCAGTCTCGCAAGATAGTCGACCACAGCAGCAACGCAAGACTCGAGACGGAGCACGTTCATGGCAGCTTCATCCTTCACAGGAGAGTTGATGGGATCCAAGCCAGTCTCCACTCGACTAGTCTCCACTTCAAAGTTTTGGCAGAATTCTGTGGATACGATCCAAGGATGAGCTAACAGTCCTACAATAAGTCAATGATTGCAAGTCAGTCGGATATAAGGGGTTACCTTCGAGCATGAGGAATAACTTCTTGGCGAGCCCTCCCACATAAGCCTCTAAGTCGTTCTTCTTTCCCACCAGTTCACTAGCCTTGTCACTCAGGGCTATCTTGTCATTCTTCAGTCGGCTGACCTCCTTGTTGGCCGCGTCAAGAGCTGCTTTCAGATTGGTATTCTCCTCTTCAAGTTTGCTGATTGAAGCCAGCTTTTCTTCTGCGAGTTTCGTCTTGTCCGAAGCCGCTTTTTGTGCCTCGGCGAGGTCAAGGTCCTTCTTCTTCAGAACATCCTTCAGTTTATCTGCAAAATGACAGTGAGATCAGACTCAGGAATGGACAAAAAATAAGGGCAGTTGTCACCAAACATACCTTTTGCCTCCTCCTTCGCCTTCGTGAAGTTCTCCTAGACAAGCTTCAGATCAAGTTCGAGCTGGATATGCTTGTTCTCCAACTCAGTATAACGAGCCACAAGCTCGCAAGATTTCTGCGAAAGATCAGTCGACAGACATCAAAGACAGGTCACTTCCGAGTGACTAAGAGAAAAATAGTAGCATTTCTAAAACTACAGCCGAATCAAAATATTCAACCATAGCCTCGGGGACTACACCCAGTGGGTGCACTCAGCGTGCCCCCACTGGTTCTACCGGCTCGGATCGATCAGTCGACCGAAAGACAAAAAGGTTATGATCATAAATCATAGCTAACTGCCAATAGTTAGACACAGTTTCAAAAAAAAGAGCGAAGTATTCTTCAGACCATAGCCGACTACCAGCAGTCGACCACGGTCTCGGGGACTACACCCAGTGGGTGCACTCAGCGTGCCCCCACTGGTTCCATGATTCCATTCGACCAGATCGAGTGAAGAAAGTAAAAGAGGAAAAAGTTCAAGACATAAAGACTACAGTCGACTGCCAGCAGTCCACCGTAGTCTCGGGGACTACACCTAGTGGGTGCACTCAGCGTGCCCCCACTAATCCAGACATTTCAATCGACACACCCAGTGGGTGTATGACAAATACTAAGATTTTCAGAAAGAAAAATTGTCAGGTATCATATCCTAACAGAACAGGCGGTGGTCAACTAACCTGGACATTGCTCTGAAGAGCTGAACTTGCATCATAAGCTGCTTGGCTGGCGTCTCGGATGGCCTTCACCTGCTCCATCATGACCCCCGCCTGGCGTATGGCTTCCTTGGAAGCACCTGCTTGGTCCTCTGGGACGTGGTGTGTGGAGAAGAGGGAAGGTGGATCAGCACTCGACGACAGAGGGCGGGCACTCGTCAATGGCACCGCAAAAGACACGGTAGCCCGAGCAACGTTGCCTCCCTCCAGAACCAATGTCTCAGGTGCTAACGCAACCTGGGCAGTCTTGCCAGCAGACGCTTTCCTGTTCCTCCTTTGCCTCAGTGGCTCCTCATCGTCATCGTCAGGGAGATCGATGATAATGCTAGGTGGAGCTACAGAAAAGGTTTAAAGTTAAAAATGAAGATCCGATCGACCGAAAGCAAAATTGCACAGATCATACCAGGATTGGAAGTAGCAGCATCCTCCATTTCTTGATCTTCATGCCTGGCTGAGGTCTCAGAAGTAGCAGCACTGCGATTTCAGAAATCAGTCAGTCAGTGATCGGGTCGACCAAGAATATATCCATGTTAAAAGAGAAAACATGTGTTATGCCATTACCCAGAAACAGTCGGAATCTCCATCCTCATCTTTGGTAGGGCCTTCACCGGTTTTGACGGTGCCGCTCGGGGTTGCTTCGACGCTTTCTCAGTTGGCGCCGGAGAAGTCGTCCGAGGGCGTTTGGTCGACTACCCAGCAGGCACGGCTCCCTTGCCACGCTCGACTGTAGGATCATGGGCGAGCTTGGACCGTCTTTCAGTACGAGGAGGCTCGACTACCTCCTCCTCTTCCTCCTCCTCTTCCTCATCAGAGCCAGCATCTTCTTCACCCTCGTCGCCATCCGACTCCCACTCCTCCTGACCTTCACCTCCACTTCCTTATTCTTCTTCGGTCCGTTCTTGCGCCCCGTTGGGCATCGAGTACATCTCAGTAGTGATCTGGGAGACAACAAACAAGACAAAAGTCAGTCGACCGAATTGCAGCAAAGCGGAATGAAGAAATCAGAGTCACAGTCAGAGAAATGTGGTCATACCTTGTCTGGTTCGTATGACTAGTCGAGTGGCGGGATCCTCCTGGCTCCACGAGGCTTATCTTTGTTCCCTGTGATGACAATCATCCACCTCTGCAGAGTGGCATCGTCGACCTCCTCCGGGTGGACCCGAGTGGTGTCTTCAGTACCAGAGTACAACCACATCGGATGGCCCTGATATTGAAGTGGCTGAATACGCCACCGAAGGAAAACCTCTAGAAGATACATGCCCGTCACTCCATCGCGAATGAGCTGGACTACGCGCTCCACCAACATCCTAACCTGAGCCTTCTCCTCCGGAAGCACCTTCAGAGAAGATGGCTTGTTCACTCGGTCCATGGAGAACGGGGGGAGGCCAGTCGACTGCCCTGGCGTCGACTGGTCTTGGCAGTAGAACCAGGTCGACTGCCACCCTCGAACTGACTCGAGAAGGGTCATGGCTGGAAAGGCACTCTTACTCCTCATCTGAACCCCAAGACCCCCACACATCTGGATTACTTGGGTTTTCTTGTCATTCGGGCTAGCCTTTTTCACCGTATGAGAGCGACAGGTGAAACTGTGTTTGAAAAGGCCCCAGTGCGGCCGACAACCCAAGAAGTTTTCGCACAAAGACACGAAAGCGGCGAGATAGGCAATGGAGTTGGGTGTGAAGTGATGGACTTGTGCCCCAAAGAAGTTCAGAAACCCCCGAAAGAAAATATTCGGCGGCAGAGAAAAACCGCGATCTACATGGGTGGTGTCACGCCCAATATGCGACCCTATCCAAAAGGAACTCGAAGGTCCCACCAAGGATAGACCCGCATATTGAAACGCTTTTGCAAGGTGGATATCATTACATCAACATTACATAATAGATGTGGATACATACATAAGGCATACAATGCCACACGAATACAACATCACAATACATAAGAGCATCATCCGACTACGGATGAAACACAAACAGAAACTCAAACGACATCCACCCTGCTAGCCCAGGCTGCCGACCTGGAACCTATCCCCTGATCGAAGAAGCAGAAGAAGAACTCAACGCAAGCAAGCATCGCTCTCACGTCATGATCATCGCATAAGCTGTACCTGCAACTGGTGTTGTAGTAATCTGTGAGCCACGAGGACTCAGCAATCCCATTACCATGGGTGTCAAGACTAGCAAAGCTTAAAGGGAAAGGAAGGGGTAAAGTGGTGAGGCTGCAGCAGCGACTAAGCATGATATGGTGGCTAACATACGCAAATAAGAGCGAGAAGAGAACAAGCGGAACGGTCGTGAAGCTAGTAATGATCAAAAAGTGATCCTGAACTCCTACTTACGTCAAACATAACCCAAAAACCATGTTCACTTCCCGGACTCCGCCGAGAAGAGACCATCACGGCTACACACACGGTTGATGCGTTTTAATTCGGATCTGGTGTCAAGTTATCTACAACCGGACATTAACAAATTCCCATCTGCCTATAACCGCAGGCACGGCTTTCGAAAGATTATAACCCTGCAGGGGTGTCCCAACTTAGCCCATGATAAGCTCTCGCGATCAACGAAGGATAAACCTTCTCCCAGGAAGACCCGATCAGACTCGGAATCCCGATTTACAAGACATTTCGAAAATGGTAAAACAAGACCAGCAAGACCGCCCGATGCGCCGACAATCCCGATAGGAGCTGCACATATCTCATTCTCAGGGCAACACCGGATAAGCTAAGCGTACAGGTACCGACGTAACCCAAGTTGCCAAGGGATGGTCCCGCACGGTGCTCTAGTTTGGACCAACACTTAGACAAGCATTGGCCCGGGGGGGGCTGTAATAAAGATGACCCTTGGGTTAATTACTCCCAAGGGAAATATAGGTGGTGGTGAGGCAAATGGTAAAACCAATGTTGGGCCTTGCTGGAGGAGTTTTATTCAAAGCGAACTGTCGAGGGGGTACCATAAATCACCCGACCGCGTAAGGAACGCAAAATCCGGGAACATAACACCGGTATGACAGAAACTAGGGCGGCAAGAGTGGAACAAAACACCAGGCATAAGGCCGAGCCTTCCACCCTTTACCAAATATATAGATGCATTAATAATAATATAAGAGTAATTGTGATATCCCAACCAAAATCCTGTCCACCATGGAGCAATCTTCAACTTCACCTGCAACTAGCAACGCTATAAGAGGGCTGAGCAAAGCGGTAACATAGCCAAGCAATGGTTTGCATAGGAAAGGTGTCAAAGGTTAGAGGCTGACATGGCAATTTGGGATGGCTTGATAAACAGGTAATAGGTAGCGCAGCAAAGCGATAGAATGAAGCAACTAGCATAGCAATGATAGTAGTGAGATATAGGGTAGCGGTCATCTTTCTTGAAATCCCGCAAGGAAGAAGAACGAATCCATGAAGAAGACAAACGGATGAAGCCACGAAGACGAACCAAGCGTAGATGAATGAATCCTCACGATCGCAACGATGCGGGAACTATCGAGAAGAAGCACACAACATAGTAAACACACCACACATGAACAAGGCATGATGCACACCCAAGCATGATGCATGACAAAGCTACATGAAGATACTCATGGCAAGAGATGATGCAAACAAGAGCAACACATCAAGGCAAGTTTAAATGAGGCCGGGAACAACATATAACAATTCCGGTAAGTCCTCATATGAAAATTTCGAAAATGGTCCAGATCTGAATAACCCTTATGTTCAAGTTGTTAAGCAGCAAGTTAAAATGCACCAAGATGATCTACACGAGATTCTAGTCAAGTTATGTATAAAGTTCATTTAATTCGGAGCTACGGCCTAGAAGATATGAGCAAAACAAGTTAAACATGGCATTGATGCAAAATGCATCCAAACATCAAGCAAACACCTCAAAACAAGGATGCAACATGATAATATGAATTTACATGCAAATCTAAGCAAGTTTCATATAGAGCACACTCAAAACGGAGCAACGGTTCAACACACACACACATGAACAAGTTTAAAGGACAAGCTGTCCAAAACAGCAATTAGGCATATTGTAAGCATCAAAACAACATGCTACAGCATCACAATATGAAAACAAAAGCCATGGGCATGATGTACAGGTAAAGCACAACAAAACATGAACACTGAGCTATCTCCAGAAATCACTAGAACATGCTCAAACACACATGGTAAGATTGCAAATAATAACAATTCAGACTTTGTAGAAAATAACATCAGGTTGCAATGTTTAGAGCTATCAAACAACATGTTACAGGAACTTATCATGGCAAACAAAGGCATGGCATGATACTACTAACTTCATAGATCAAAAGTCCCTTACTGACCATAAGCCAAAAAGGATAAGAAAATATGATGGCACCCATGTAAACATAGCAAGTTATAATACAGATTCAAACATGGCAGAAACAGAATTATGAAGGCATGTAGATGAGCTTGTGCAACTCACTACAGAGCAATACATGGCATGGCAAGGCACCCAACAGTAAGAAGGCATGTTTATGAAGCTAAGCATGGCAAGAGCAAGTTCATAGGGTGCAAGGATCAACTATAGCAACCTTGGAAAAATTAAATAACATGTAAACAATCTGCCAGGAAACATTTTGAAGAAAAAGTAGAGCACGAAAATGACATGCTAGACTACTCCATAATTGCAAACAGGGGCATGAATGGATAGACAATAACCATATGTTCAAAACACCCTTACTGAAGTATCTCAAAATATGCATGGGTCTCTCTGTAGCATCAAGTTTACATGGCATCAAAATAACAGCAGAACAGGGACTAAAATCAGCAACATCATGATGCCTAGTTTGCATGCTTGTGCTAGTCACCACGTTGATCACAAAAATACATGGCATACACCACTGTAAAGAAGACATAGCATAGATCAAAACACATGTATACATCAACCTCATAGGATGCACACATCAATCATGGAAAAAATGTCAAATGAGCTCGTTATAACAGGTTCAGCAGATTAACATCATGAAGCACTCTTGCAACAATGATTCAGGCATCAAGATGACCTCAAATAAATATGATGCAATGGAATGAAATTGAATACTCATTGAGACGAACAATTTGACATATTACACGCACGAAATGGGGCTACGGATGCAGAGATACGTCATGATGAACATGGCATGATAATGTATGAATTTAGGGACAACAGTTTCTGGAAAAAAATGGACGAGCGTCACAAAGCTAAATGTCGCACGGGGCGGGGGAAAGAGGTTTTCTCACCCATTGGGCTGAGCCCAGAAGTGGAGAGGCCGGGGCAGGCCGGGCGCTGGGCTGGCGCGCTGCTGGGCCCACGAGCGAGCGGAGGCCGCTCGATGTCTCCCTCGTGCTCCCGCACGAGCATGAGCCATGGCAAGGGGGCGGCGGCGGCTTGACGCCGGGGAGGAGCGGAGGAGCCCCGTGAGGGACGGGAACAAGCGGATCCGGGCGGATCTGGTCCCGGGAAGGCCATTCCCGGCGACGGCGATGGGACAGCGAGGCGCGGAACTCCGACGGCGGCTCCATGGGCGGCGGCGCTTCCTGGAAAGAGAGAGAGAGCGAGCAGGTGAGGGAGAGGGAAGGAGAGGGAAGGAGGAGAAGGGGCGGGCGGCGCTGGCCTGCTGGCTCCGGCGGGGAGTGGCGGAGGCGTGCCGGTAGTGGTGGAGGCTGGCGGCGGCGACGAGGACTCGGGGTCGAGGGGTCCTCCCCTCGATCCAGATCGGGAGCGGGAGGCGCGGGGGCGCTCGGGCCCTCGCGGGCTGCGGCGGCGCGGTCACGGGCCGGGCGGGCCAGATCCGAACCCCGGCGGGCCGCACGGTGGAGAGGGGGCTAAGGAGGGCAGGTGGCGCATGGGGGTTGGCTGGTGCGGGCGCTAGGGCGACGTGACGGCGCCTCATTGGCCAGGGCGATGTGGCGGCGGCGCCGCCAGGTGGCGGGCAGGGGCGGCGGCGCCAGGTGGCGGGCAGGGGCGGCGGCGCCAGATCAGAGGTGGGAGGCGGCTAGGAGTAGGTGGAGGGCTAGGGATGCCCAAAATGGCAAGGGGAGGGGGTTTATATAGCAGTTTTTGGCTAGGGTTTGGTCTAGGGGGGGTTTTGGACCCTCCGATCGCGATCGGGCGGTTCCGGACGCGAGGAGAGGTAGACTGGGCCTAGGTGGGCTGTGCTAGAAAGGCCAGGGGCTGAAGCAGGGAAGAGAGAGAGAGAGGCCTGGCAGTAGTTTCGGAGACCGAAACGTCCGACGAATATACCGACTATATCGCGGTTATATATTTAACGGTTGGGCAGTCAAACAAACTCCGAATGCGATGAAACTTGGCAGGAGCTCTGTCTACTCTATAATAAGACCGCACGACAAGTTGCAACCCATTCCGAGAACATTTTTATGCCACTTATAAAATAATATTTTGGAGGTGCCGCGGGCGCGTGCGAGTGTGTCTGGACTCCGAACGGACAACGGAGAGAACCGGGAGAACCCGAACGGATGCAAGTTTTGACAAACATGCGGATGAGATGCAGATGATGACATGGCAAAATACAACACGCAAGCAAATGACATGGCAACAATGGCGAATAACTGGCGGACACCTGGCGCATCGAATCCGGGGCGTTACAACACTCCTCCACTAACAAGAGATCTCGTCCCGAGATCTTAGGACCCAGACGGGAGAGAAAAGGGATGAGGTGAAACAATAACTAGAGAAGAAGCAAGGAATCGAGAGCACTCGAGAAGAAGAGAGGAACGATGAGAATGACGAGAATCGAAAGCTCACGGAACCAGATAGACTATGAAACCACTCCGGTTAGAACGAGATAAGAAACGAATAAGGCTGAAAGAATTTAGGCAGCACTCCAGTTGAAAAATGGAAGGATTAGAATATGAACTTCACAAGATGGGATGGCACTTGACGAGATGAACAATGCAAAGCCTCCGGAAGAATTGAAGGAATTGAATGAAAAGAACTTAGAAGGAAGGATTTAACAGAGTTGTTGAGAAAATCAACAACGGAAGAATAAGCTTGCTGTGGACTTATGGAAAACATCTCAAAATTATGAGGTGATAACCGACCACAAATGGAAATGATTGGACATCTGAGAAGAACGAAGAAATGCAAAACTCCACTTCAAAAGGATATGGAGGAGTAATAACACTTTGCGATGCGAGAAGAAAAGATACTTGAATTCCACCAACAAAATCTTGATGAACACTTGAAGAATGAATTGAATCATGAAGAACCACCATGGAGAACTCCGGTAACAAAAAGGATGACGAGATAAAATTGAAAAATGAAAGAATATGATGAGCCTTGCGATGATTTAGATGGGGGTTTCGACAAAATAGTCGACGAAAATTTGAACTCCGGAAAAGAAAAGATGAAAACACTTGGACCTAGAATTTATTCATCAAGAACAAACTCTGAAGGATGGGATTACTCACTTGGATGAAATAAGAATAAGATTTATTGTATGCTTATCCTTCATCATATTAAATTGATGACAAGGAAAGGATTTAACATACTACTTATTCTTCTTGAAAAGGGATGAAGGGGGTGGTGGGTATATGGCGCAAAACTTGAGAAAGTCTTCATGAACCACTGGTAGGATTGGAAAGAACGAATGAATTAATATGATAATCAAGGAAAAAGAATCTTGAACGACCACCGTTAGAATTTGGAAATGACTGACGAAAGAGGATGAATCACCGGGAGAATTAGAAGAACAAATAAGCAAGAGGGGATTTAGATGCACAAGAACGACGAGATAATGAGCTGATTAAAAAACACTTGAACGAAACACCGGGATAATTGGATAACGGTAGCTGAAAAGTGAGGGCGAAGAATTCTCCTGGAACGATGGCCTCCGATGAAAAGAAACAGAAGTCAACTCCTGACATACTCCGGATGGGTAAGAAAAGAATATCTGACAAATGGAATAATTCGAGAAGATGATATGAAGCTAGAACCACAAATCTTCGAAAGAACGGGCACAATTAGAGGAAAACTCTTCTTCGATCTTCAAATGACGACGAGAAACACCGCCGAAATTACTGAGATACTCCGAGAGAATGAAAACCGAAAAGGTTGAGCCAACAATGAAAAAGATTTGAAATCGATCTTGGAAAGGCATATGACTGATGGGATCCATTCTTACGTCACACTTGAAAGAATTGAGAATAACTCCGGGGAAATTAGAAGAGTCGGGTAAGATCCTGGGAAAAGACATGTGGGTTAGGGCCCACTGAAGAGAAAACACCGTTGAAAAGGATTGTAGAACAGATAGATGATGCACCGGAACAATAGAAATATTTGAATGAGGTGAAAACCTCGAATTAATTGGAACACAGACGAATCTCCTGAGATGTCTTGAATACTCCGAAAGGATTGAATGGTGAGAGGCAAACAAGCAGGGAAAACACTTGATCCAAGGAAAAGAATACGATCAACACCAAAAAACTTGAATTGCATCCACCGGAGAAGAAAAAGAGATGGAGAATGACGAACGAGACGAGAATTCACCGCTTGAAATAATTGAGGGAAGAGTGAAGAGGCTCCGTACGAATGAAATTGATGCTCAAAAGAGACTCAGGCTCCGAGAAGAAGAGGGGTGGGAGGGCGGGAAAACAAATGCAACTTGGAAGGGGAAACCGACGAATATCTTAAAGAGAAAACACCGGTTGAAATCATTGAGGAGAGAGAGCAAAAACTTCGCACGAGTAGGATGGATACTCGATTACGGACTCCGGCTCGGAGAAGAAAAGGGGTGGGCGGGCGGGAAAAGAAAACAACTGAGGATTGAACTCAAAGATGTAGAGGCTCGAGTCGACTTGACGAGAAATGCACCGGATGAAAGAGCTGAGGAACAACGATCGGAAAAAACCAACTGCGTGATCCTAAAGAAAAATTTGAAGGGGAAGAGAAGTAATTCAAAACACCTACGTCAAGATTCCTCACCAAAGCGATGAAGGGGCAGAGGAGTAAAAAGAGTTCCTACTCTCCGATATAACTAGACTCCGAAAACAGTTTTCTTCTAGACTCAACAACGACCAAACTACACGATCAATCAAGGGGGCTCCTAAGGTCGGTCGAGGCTCTGATACCAACTTGTCACGCCCAATATGCGACCCTATCCAAAAGGAACTCGAAGGTCCCACCAAGGATAGACCCGCATATTGAAACGCTTTTGCAAGGTGGATATCATTACATCAACATTACATAATAGATGGGGATACATACATAAGGCATACAATGCCACACGAATACAACATCACAATACATAAGAGCATCATCCGACTACGGATGAAACACAAATAGAAACTCAAACGACATCCACCCTACTAGCCCAGGCTGCCGACCTGGAACCTATCCCCTGATCGAAGAAGCAGAAGAAGAACTCAACGCAAGCAAGCATCGCTCTCGCGTCATGATCATCGCATAAGCTGTACCTGCAACTGGTGTTGTAGTAATCTGTGAGCCACGAGGACTCAGCAATCCCATTACCATGGGTATCAAGACTAGCAAAGCTTAAAGGGAAAGGAAGGGGTAAAGTGGTGAGGCTGCAGCAGCGACTAAGCATGATATGGTGGCTAACATACGCAAATAAGAGCGAGAAGAGAACAAGTGGAACGGTTGTGAAGCTAGTAATGATCAAGAAGTGATCCTGAACTCCTACTTACGTCAAACATAACCCAAAAACCGTGTTCACTTCCCGGACTCCGTCGAGAAGAGACCATCACGGCTACACACACGGTTGATGCGTTTTAATTCGGATCTGGTGTCAAGTTATCTACAACCGGACATTAACAAATTCCCATCTGCCTATAACCGCAGGCACGGCTTTCAAAAGATTATAACCTTGCAGGGGTGTCCCAACTTAGCCCATGATAAGCTCTCGCGATCAACGAAGGATAAACCTTCTCCCAGGAAGACCCGATCAGACTCGGAATCCCGATTTACAAGACATTTCGACAATGGTAAAACAAGACCAGCAAGACCGCCCGATGCGCCGACAATCCCGATAGGAGCTGCACATATCTCGTTCTCAGGGCAACACCGGATAAGCTAAGCGTACAAGTACCAACGTAACCCAAGTTGCCAAGGGATGGTCCCGCGCGGTGCTCTAGTTTGGACCAACACTTAGACAAGCATTGGCCCGGGGGGGGCTGTAATAAAGATGACCCTTGGGTTAATTACTCCCAAGGGAAATATAGGTGGTGGTGAGGCAAATGGTAAAACCAATGTTGGGCCTTGCTGGAGGAGTTTTATTCAAAGCGAACTGTCGAGGGGGTCCCATAAATCACCCGACCGCGTAAGGAACGCAAAATCCGGGAACATAACACCGGTATGACGGAAACTAGGGCGGCAAGAGTGGAACAAAACACCAGGCATAAGGTCGAGCCTTCCACCCTTTACCAAATATATAGATGCATTAATAATAATATAAGAGATATTGTGATATCCCAACCAAAATCATGTTCACCATGGAGCAATCTTCAACTTCACCCGCAACTAGCAACGCTATAAGAGGGATGAGCAAAGCGGTAACATAGCCAAGCAATGGTTTGCATAGGGAAGGTGTCAAAGGTTAGAGGCTGACATGGCAATTTGGGATGGCTTGATAAACAGGTAATAGGTAGCACAGCAAAGCGATAGAACGAAGTAACTAGCATAGCAATGATAATAGTGAGATCCAGGGTAGCGGTCATCTTGCCTGAAATCCCGCAAGGAAGAAGAACGAATCCATGAAGAAGACGAACGGATGAAGCCACGAAGACGAACCAAGCGTAGATGAACGAATCCTCACGATCGCAATGATACGGGAACTATCGAGAAGAAGCACACAACATAGTAAACACACCACACATGAACAAGGCATGATGCACACCCAAGCATGATGCATGACAAAGCTACATGAAGATACTCATGGCAAGAGATGATGCAAACAAGAGCAACACATCAAGGCAAGTTTAAATGAGGCCGGGAACAACATATAACAATTCTGGTAAGTCCTCATATGCAAATTTCGAAAATGGTCCAGATCTGAATAACCCTTATGTTCGAGTTGTTAAGCAGCAAGTTAAGATGCACCAAGATGATCTACACGAGATTCTAGTCAAGTTATGTATAAAGTTCATTTAATTCGGAGCTACGGCCTAGAAGATATGAGCAAAACAAGTTAAACATGGCATTGATGCAAAATGTATCCAAACATCAAGCAAACACCTCAAAACAAGGATGCAACATGATAATATGAATTTACATGCAAATCTAAGCAAGTTTCATATAGAGCACACTCAAAACGGAGCAACAGTTCAACACACACACACATGAACAAGTTTAAAGGACAAGCTGTCCAAAATAGCAATTAGGCATATTGTAAGCATCAAAACAACATGCTACAGCATCACAATATGAAAACAAAAGCCATGGGCATGATGTACAGGTAAAGCACAACAAAACATGAACACTGAGCTATCTCCAGAAATCACTAGAACATGCTCAAACACACATGGTAAGATTGCAAATAATAACAATTCAGACTTTGCAGAAAATAACATCAGGTTGCAATGTTTAGAGCTATCAAACAACATGTTACAGGAACTTATCATGGCAAACAAAGGCATGGCATGATACTACTAAATGCATAGATCAAAAGTCCCTTACTGACCATAAGCCAAAAAGGATAAGAAAATATGATGGCACCCATGTAAACATAGCAAGTTATAATACAGATTCAAACATGGCAGAAACAGAATTATGAAGGCATGTAGATGAGCTTGTGCAACTCACTATAGAGCAATACATGGCATGGCAAGGCACCCAACAGTAATAAGGCATGTTTATGAAGCTAAGCATGGCAAGAGCAAGTTCATAGGGTGCAAGGATCAACTATAGCAACCTTGGCAAAATTGAATAACATGTAAACAATCTGTCAGGAAACATTTTGAAGCAAAAGTAGAGCACGAAAATGACATGCTATACTACTCCATAGTTGCAAACAGGGGCATGAATGGATAGATAATATCCATATGTTCAAAACACCCTTACTGAAGTATCTCAAAATATGCATGGATCTCTCTGTAGCATCAAGTTTACATGGCATCAAAATAACAGCAGAACAGGGACTAAAATCAGCAACATCACGATGCCTAGTTTGCATGCTTGTGCTAGTCACCATGTTGATCACAAAAATACATGGCATATACCACTGTAAAGAAGACATAGCATAGATCAAAACACATGTATACATCAACCGCATAGGATGCACACATCAATCATGGAAAAAATGACAAATGAGCTCGTTATAACAGGTTCAGCAGATTAACATCATGAAGCACTCTTGCAACGATGATTCAGGCATTAAGGTGACCTCAAATGAATATGATGCAATGGAATTAAGTGAAGTACTCATTGAGACGAACAATTTGACATATTACACGCATGAAACGGAGTTACGGATGCAGAGATACGGCATGATAAACATGGCATGATAATGTATGGATTTAGGGACTTTGCAGTTTCTGGAAAAAAACGGACGAGCGTCACAAAGCTAAATGTCGCACAGGGCGGGGGAAAGAGGGTTTCTCACCCATTGGGCTGAGCCCAGAAGTGGAGAGGCCGGGGCAGGCCGGGCGCTGGGCTGGGCCTCCGGCTGGAGCTGGCTGGGCTGGTGCGCTGCTGGGCCCACGAGCGAGCGGAGGTCGCTCGTCGTCTCCCTCGTGCTCCCACACGAGCAGGAGCCATGGCAAGGGGGCGGCGGCGGCTTGACGCCGGGGAGGAGCGGAGGAGCCCCGCGAGGGACGGGAACAAGCGGATCCGGGCGGATCTGGTCCCAGGAAGGCCATTCCCGGCGACAGCGATGGGACAGCGAGGCGCGGAACTCCGGCGGCGGCTCCATAGGCGGCGGCGTTTCCTAGAAAGAGAGAGAGAGAGCGAGCAGGTGAGGAAGAGGGAAGGAGAGGGAAGGAGGAGAAGGGGCGGGTGGCGCTGGCCTGCTGGCTCCGGCGGGGAGTGGCGGAGGCGCGCCGACGGCGGTGGAGGCTGGCGGCGGCTACGAGGACTCGGGGTCGAGGGGTCCTCCCCTCGATCCAGATTGGGAGCGAGAGGTGCGGGGGCGCTCGGGCCCTCGCGGGCTGCGGCGGCGCGGTCACGGGCCGGGCGTGCCAGATTCGGACCCCGGTGGGCCGCGCGGTGGAGAGGGGGCTGAGGAGGGCAGGTGGCGCATGGGGGTTGGCTGGCGCGGGCGCTAGGGCGACGTGGCGGCGCCTCATTGGCCGGGGCGATGTGGCGGCGGCGGTGCCAAGTGGCGGGCAGGGGCGGCGGCGCCAGATCCGAGGTGGGAGGCGGCTAGGAGTAGGTGGAGGGCTAGGGATGCCCAAAATGGCAAGGGGAGGGGGTTTATATAGCAGTTTTTGGCTAGGGTTTGGTCTAGGGGGGGTTTTGGACCCTCCGATCGCGATCGGGCGGTTCCGGACGCGAGGAGAGGTAGACTGGGCCTAGGTGGGCTGTGCTAGAAAGGCCAGGGGCTGAAGCAGGGAAGAGAGAGAGAGAGAGGCCCGGCAGCAGTTTTGGAGACCGAAACGTCCGACGAATATACCGACTATATCACGGTTATATATTTAACGGTTGGGCAGTCAAACGAACTCCGAATGCGATGAAACTTGGCAGGCGCTCTGTCTACACTATAATAAGACCGCACGACAAGTTGCAACCCATTCCGAGAACATTTTTATGCCACTTATAAAATAATATTTTGGAGGTGCCGCGGGCGCGTGCGAGTGTGTCTGGACTCCGAACGGACAACGGAGAGAACCGGGAGAACCCGAACGGATGCAAGTTTTGACAAACATGTGGATGAGATGCAGATGATGACATGGAAAAATACAACACGCAAGCAAATGACATGGCAACAACGGCGAATAACTGGCGGACACCTGGCGCATTGAATCCGGGGCGTTACAACACTCCTCCACTAACAAGAGATCTCGTCCCGAGATCTTAGGACCCAGACGGGAGAGAAAAGGGATGAGGTGAAACAATAACTGGAGAAGAAGCAAGGAATCGAGAGCACTCGAGAAGAAGAGAGGAACAACGAGAATGACGAGAATCAATAGCTCACGGAACCAGATAGACTATGAAACCACTCCGGTTAGAACGAGATAAGAAACGAATAAGGCTGAAAGAATTTAGGCAGCACTCCGGTTGAAAAATGGAAGGATTAGAACATGAACTTCACAAGATGGGATGGCACTTGACGAGATGAACAATGCAAAGCCTCCGGAAGAATTGAAGGAATTGAATGAAAAGAACTTAGAAGGAAGGATTTAACAGAGTTGTTGAGAAAATCAACAACGAAAGAATAAGCTTGTTGTGGAAAACATCTCAAAATTATGAGGTGATAACCAACCACAAACGGAAATGATTGGACATCTGAGAAGAACGAAGAAATGCAAAACTCCACTTCAAAAGGATATGGAGGATTAATAACACTTTGCGATGCGAGAAGAAAAGATACTTGAATTCCACCAACAAAATCTTGATGAACACTTGAAGAATGACGAATATACCGACTATATCGCGGTTATATATTTAACGGTTGGGCAGTCAAACGAACTCCAAATGCGATGAAACTTGGCAGGTGCTCTGTATACACTATAATAAGACCGCACGACAAGTTGCAACCCATTCCGAGAACATTTTTATGCCACTTATAAAATAATATTTCGGAGGCGCCGCGGGCGCGTGCGAGTGTGTCTGGACTCCGAACGGACAACGGAGAGAACCGGGAGAACCCGAACGGATGCAAGTTTTGACAAACATGCGGATGAGATGCAGATGATGACATGGCAAAATACAACACTGAAGCAAATGACATGGCAAGAACGGCGAATAACTGGCGGACACCTGGCGCATCGAATCCAGGGCGTTACAGGTGGCTAAGAGGATGCACTCACCCTCCTGAGGTTGCAGCTGCCACTCCTTCCCCGGAAGCCTTGCTGACCCATGGGGGATCATTCCTTTGTTGGCCAGGTCGTCGAGGTCCTTCTGGGTGATGGTCGAGCGGATCCAGTCTCCCTGGATCCAGCCTTGCGGTAGGCCGGACCACGACAAGGATCCGCCCCGACTAGTCGCTCTCTCCTTCGCCTTCGTCGTCGCCTTCTTCGCCCGCTCCAAAGCCGTCGTCTTTTTCTTCACCATCGTTGCCGGTGAGGCGCGCAAGGAGCAGCAGGGCGGAGGTGGAAGCGAGCGCAGCGGGCAAGTTCGAGGAGAGGGGAATGAGGGCGCACTGTTCGAAAAAAACCCATCCGGCGCCTTATACGAAGTCTCTTCCGAGTGGCTGACTGGTAGGCCCGGACGATCTTGTCAAATCCCGCAACAGGCGCACGCGCGATACGTGGCGAAAAAGATGGCGCGGAGATTGAGGCGTCATTGCCTTATCCCATCCGAGTGCCGTGACCTCCTCCGCTTCGCGCGCTTTCCGAAATTCGGATCCCGTCAAATCCGCGAATAGCAAAGCAACTTGTCAGACAGCAGATTTCCTCCGATCCGTCGCCCGAAAATCTCCAAGTTCGTAAAAGTTCACTTAGCAGATGCAAAGAATGGATCAAGGCGACTGAAAGAGAAGTTGACGCCATCACTAAAAAGTCATTGGTCCAGAGTAAGACACTCTCGCATCACGAAAAGCAGGTCGGAAGAATTCTCAACCCCTTCCTCACTCAAACCTCGATCCATTTGGGGGCTAATGATGAAGCCATGTACCTAGGGTAGGGTCATGGACCTGTCCAAGGTACCCTCCCCAAGGACACCTCTAGAAGAAACTGTCTTTCAGTCGACCTGGAAGGATTCCACTCGACGGACTCGAAGACACTCGACCATGAAGACTCACTCGACCACCAGGAGATGCAGGGTCACTCTGCATCCAAACGGTCTGTTATTAAGTAGTCTTTTATGGCCATGATATCACTTTATGTAAGACGTTACCAGTAACGCCAGGCCTTTATGTACATTGAACCCTCCGCTACGTGGGCTGGCTGGGGTCCTGGCGCACTCTATATAAGCCACCCCCCTCCACAGGCAGAAGGGTTTGCACCCCTGTAACTCACACGCATATAATCCAGTCGAACGCCTCCGGGCACCGAGACGTAGGGTTGTTACTTCCTCCAAGAAGGGCCTGAACTCGTAAAACTCTTGCGTGTACAACTACTCCATAGCTAGGATCTTGCCTCTCCTTTAGTACCCCCCTACACTACTGTCAGACTTAGAACCACGACAGGCGCCTGTGAGTCTAGATGATATTTGATCACATTTCGGCTGGCCCTTCAGTCATTAAAGAAAACTATGAGAATAATAATTTCCAAGCTTTCCATGGAGTCGACATGTGAATTTTTGTGACATCATTGAGACCGGCGTACTCATTGAGGAAATGGAGGTCGATTTCAATGTGCTTAATTATCGTGTTGGTGCTAAATTGGACTATTCAAGAGTATTAGTCAACATTGGTGTTAGCTTGTGTCGAGAGATTTCTATTTTGTAAGCCGTCTATGAAAGAAAATTAGAGGTGGGTGTTTTTTCCCTCTACCCAATTAGAGGTGGGCATAGGTATGGACCTTAACACTCAGAATGACCTTTGGGCGCCTCTAGTGCCAATTGGTGACCCAAAATATTATTTTATGAAGAAGGCTTGGATCTATCGATTATATCAGCATTATAGACACCCTGAAAAAGAAACAATTGAATGAGGTCCTGAGGGACTAGTTGTATTCTTCGTCTCTACGGGCGTGTGCAGAAAATCTTATCTCTACGGTTTGGTACGGAGAAAATAGTTGGTGCAACTTATAAAAATGTGACCCAAACCAAAACACCTTCTGGCGATCCCTGGACAGCCTAAACTCTTTCTCCGTTCTGAGTATGCCATGCCCATAGCATCTCTACTCCTATAAAAAAACTGAGTTAATGATTAGGTTGTGTCCGCCATCCTTGACTTACGACCGTCGAATATGCATCCAACATACATGAGACAATCTGTGCGATCTTGCAAAAAACTTCCGCCACTCCAGACACATTTGCAGATAACCCCTGTATATCTTGTTCAGTCTCCATATCTCCTCCTACCTCATCCAACCATCTTCAAGAAATGAACCATGGAGGCAGATTTGGAGCGGTGGACGTTGCAGACGGCTTGCGTCGTCCACCCCAATGCCTCTCATGCACCCTCCCAGCCACATCGCCCACCACTACGACCACGACCCAACTCCTCCTCTTCGTCTCCTCCATGCCTTCCGAGTCTCCTCCAATGCTGACCACGGCAAGTACGTCGCTGACGCCTCTATTTTTTGAAACCTGGACCATAAAACAATTGTTCTATGGTATTTTCATAAATTAATAAATATTTAGAAGGGTACATATATTACATCATCAACCCACTCGAGTTCTAGGACCATGGTCTGAATTAGAGGTGTTGCTCTGTCCAAGTAATCAGTTTCTCTACTTTTATCTGCTTTGCCCTAAGCTGAACTGCCCAGAGTCCTTCTTTAAGGTAGTGTTTCCAGGTGTTGATATGAGGGGCTGCTAATATGAAAATCTTATCATTCCTCACTGACCATATACCCTAACATCTCATCACCACAATGTCCAATGAAATTTCTTCTAGTAGGTGACTAATAGTCATCCGAATTTCATCATAGGTTGAAATGCCCCTGTGCTTATTAGGAGTTAGATAATCCCAACATAGAAGAGAGAAAGGAAAGTTCCAAAAGAGGTGAACAAGAGTTTCCTCAGTACCCTCAAAGCATAGAGCACAATTATAATCTTGTAAGAACATGTTTTTCCTGTGCAAAAGATTCTTGGTGTTGAGTTTGTCATGCATTAGTAGCCAATAGAAGATCTTATGTCTCAGTCTGCATGATGTGCTCCAGAGATTCGTAAAGATAATGTGAGCCGAATTATCGCCCATGAGGAGCTTGTACATTTTCCTGGAGGAGAAGTGGGGAGAAGACCAAACATAGTGCAATTGATCTTTGTCTTCTATAGCCACTCTGTTGTTGATCATTTCTTGTACCAAATTAAATTGGGAGTAGGCCTGAGTAGAAAGAGGTCTATGGAACAATTGGCCGATTTCCTGATGTGTCTGCATCTTCACCAGTGTGATGTTTTTATCCACTGTAAAAGAATAAAGCTCTGGAAATATGTTATTAAGTGTCTGTCCTGCCCAATTATCTGACCAGAAGAGTGTGGTATCTCCTTTGTTTGCCTTGCATCTAGCATGGGTTTTGTAAGTGGGCAGCATTTTTAGCATTGTTTTCTACCAGAAAGATCCTACCATCTTTTCTCCAGGCAGAGTCTTGATAATATGCCTCCCAAATAATATTAACCCAGGCTACGTCCTCTTTATTCAAGAACTTATGCAGATATTTCATGAGGAGAGCCTGATTGTGTGTGGTTATGTCCAGAACTCCAAGACCTACATGATCTTTGGGCCTACATACTTTCTCCCATGAGATTAGAGCAGGGCCGCTTTCTTGTGTTCCATATTTTCACCAAAAACATTGCTTTAGGTAAATATTGATCTGTTTAACCACTAATTTTGGCAACATCAGAGAGCACATGAAAAATGTTGGCATGATGGTGAAGACAGATTTAAGTAAGGTGACTATCACCAATTGAGCGCATGGTAGAGCAACTGAGCAGCCTGTTTTCTATCCTTTTCATCATGGGCACAACGTCCTCAATTATTGGTTTTGAGATGCAGAGTGGTAGACCCAAATAAGTGTGAGGAAAAGAGCCAATCTTACAACCCAATAACTGTGAAAGAGTGTTCATCTTGGTTACAGGGGTGCTGACTGAGATCGTGATGGATTTAGAATAGTTCACTCTAAGCCCTGTGTAAGCAGCATAGTGCAAAAGAAGATCTTTGATATGTCTCAGCTGTCTAGCATAAGCCTTTGCCACAAGAATAATGTCATCAGCATATTGGATGATGGGAAAATCTTTGCAGGAATGGTGCAGAAGGGGTGATTCCAGAAGGGGGTGTTGCATGGCCTCATTAAAGGTAGTTTGTAGCAGATCTGCTGCCATAAGAAATATTAATGGTGATAGAGGATCACCCAGCTGAGGGAGTCATGGATTAGGGGGTATCTGGACAGCCGGACTATACACTTTGTCCGGACTGTTGGAGTGTGAAGATACAAGACTCAAGACTCCGTCCCGTGTCCGGATGTGACTCTCCTTTGCGTGGAAGACAAGCTTGGCGATCCGGATATTATATTTCCTTCCTTGTAACCGACTCCATGTAAACCCTAGCCCTCTCCGATGTCTATACAAATCGGAGAGTTTGGTCCTTAGAGGGACGATCACAAGCATAACCATCCGAGGCTAGCTTCTAGGGTTTAGCCTCTACGATCTCGTGGTAGATCAACTCTTGTACTACTCATATCATCAATATCAATCAAGCAGGAAGTAGGGTTTTACCTCCATTGAGAGGGCCCGAACCTGGGTAAACATTGTGTCCCTTACCTCATGTTACCATTAGCCTAAGACGCACAGATCGGGACACCCTACCCGAGATCCGCCGGTTTTGACACCGACATTGGTGCTTTCATTGAGAGTTTCTCTGTGTCATCGCTGCAAGGCTCGATGGCCCGTCTCGTTTACAAGGATAACATCACCTCTGGGAGAGCGCTGGCTGTAGGCCAAACTCCCCGACTTGGCGGCTTCATTATGGCTGTCCCATCGGCTGTCGCGCCAACGATGACCTCTTGAGTCATTGCGCATAGCCTCCACATCAATTCGGAACTTGCCGAACAGATGGATCCGATAGAGCTCTCCTCCCTTGATGAGCTCTTGGATCGCATCGCTGCTTTGGGAGTCGCCACAGACTATGACCGGATCGGGCTTAAACCTGACCAAAGGGACATTAAATCCCCGCCGGCCACCCATGAGATAGCGGTACTGGAGGAGCCACATACAGATCACCCCTCTATTTTGAGGATTAATTATGTCCGGATCACCGAGATCCCTGAGCCGGACACCTGCTCAAGGGAAGACATGACCCAGACCCCGGACATAGAATCGGATATTGGGCCGGAAAAATTTGGCAGCGATCCCGAGCTGTCAAACTCGGAAGCTCCCATGCCCCTGGGCGCTAGATCGGATCAGAATCCGGATTCAGCTGCCCACCCACCCGGACTTAATATGTCTCTCCCATATCAAACAAGAGCCCCAGGAGACAGTACATCGCTACTGGGCCAGATTCCTCCTTGTGCTAAATAAGGTCAAGGACTATCGTGAGGATGACGCAGTCTCACTTTTCTACAAAAACTGCACGAACAAAGGAATCCTTAACGCTATAAGTCATCATGACATACACTTTGCTGACTTGGCAACCATAGTACAGAAGTACTGTGTGATGGAAAGCGCCTGGAAAACCCAAACATAATTTTGGGATAGTCTGGCTCTCACAAAAACCTTTGTCCGAGCTAAACGGGCGAACCCTCGTAAGTCGGCCAATCCAATCCCCAAGAAACCAAAGCCCACCCCAGGGCGTGGAACTGTATTGGAAGAATGGCTCAATGGTCCATGTAAACTCCACAGTACGCCGGACACTACACCAACCCATAGCCTTAGGGCATGTTGGATACTCTGGCAGGTAGCAAAAAGTGGCGAGGATCTTCTTGTAAGCCATAAAGCAGAACAACATCCCACCAAAGAACACAATACGGTACTAAAAGTCTTCGAGACTTTCGCCTCAAACAATAGGCGCAAGCGAGCTCATCGAAGCTCCGCTGAAATCTGCCATGTGGAAAAAATAAATCTGTGGAACGACACTGCTATAACTTTCAATGCCAGTGATGAACCTCGATTCCAGACCGTCCGGGCACCAGCCGCTCTGGTCCTTAGCATAATCATGGATGGCTTTTGGCTCACTAAAGTACTCATGGATGGCGGAAGCGGATTAAACTTGATCTACAAAGAAACACTCAACAAGATGGAAACTGATAAAAGCCGCATTGAACAAAGCGGCACAACCTTCAGGGGAATTATCCCTAGTCGGGAAGTGCGGTGTGCGGGAAAAATCACACTTGATGTGGTATTCGGCACCCCGGAGAATTACAGGTCCGAAGAAATCACATTCCAAGTGGCTCCTTTCAGCAGCGGATACCACGCCCTTTTAGGACGGGACGCGTTTACAAGCTTTCAATCTATACCCCATTACGGGTACATGAAGCTTAAAACGCCCGGACCCAATGGAATCGTCACTCTAGCCAGTGATCCGGACGTCGCACTTCACGCCGAAAACAAAACCGCAGCACTAGCCCTGGAAGCATTATCCGAAGCCCTAGCAACCAAAGAATTAACAACGTTGCATGCCACCATGGACAGGGACGATGTGATATTCGACAAGCAACCCAAGTCCACCTCATTTAAACCCGCAGACAAGATAGTCAAATTCCAGGTCCATCCAATGGACCCCATGAAGAAAGCTTCCATCGGGACACAGTTGAGCCCCGCAATGGACGCCGCACTGCGAGATTTCTGACGCGAGAATTGGGACATTTTCGCCTGGCACCCATCGGACATGCCGGGCATCCCACACAGACTGGCCGAACACAGCCTCAATATACTAAAAGGATACAAACCTGTCAAGCAGACTCTAAGGCGGTTTTCAGAGCCCAAACGACAAGCCATGGGGGAAGAGCTAGCCAAGCTACTTGAGGCCGGATTCATCAGAGATATCAAGCATCCGGATTGGCTGGCAA
Organism: Triticum aestivum; assembly: GCF_018294505.1. Taxonomy (NCBI): domain Eukaryota; kingdom Viridiplantae; phylum Streptophyta; class Magnoliopsida; order Poales; family Poaceae; genus Triticum; species Triticum aestivum. Next base: position 301,065,369 of record NC_057807.1, read on the forward strand.
ATCTGGTAATGGTACCAAAGAAGGACAAATACTGGCGCCTATGCGTCAACTTCAAAGACCTCAACAAGGCTTGCCCCAAGGATCCCTTTCCCCTCCCTCGCATTGATCAAATCATCGATGCCACTGAAGGACACGACTCACTGTGTTTCCTCGACGCATACTCTAGATACCATCAAATAAAGATGGCAGAGTCCGACCAAGCTGCAACAGCTTTCATAACGCCATACGGTCCTTTCTGCTTCAACACTATGCCTTTCGGGCTGAAAAATGCCGGCGCAACCTATCAATGCATGATTCAAACATGCCTGGAAAAGCAAATCGGCAAAACAGTGGAGGCGTATGTGGATGACGTGGTCATAAAAACAAGACATGTCGAAACCCTAATAGACGACTTGAGGCTTACATACGACAACCTCCGAACATACGACATCAAGCTAAACCCGGAAAAATGTGTTTTCAGCGTACCCTCTGGGAAGCTGCTCGGCTTCATTGTTTCCAATAGAGGAATTGAGGCGAATCCAGCAAAGATCAGAGCTCTGTTGTAGTTGGCTATCCCAACAGACCTCAAGCATATCCAGAAACTAGCTGGATGCGTGGCTGCCTTAAGCCGCTTTATCTCCTGGTTAGGAGAAAAGGCATTACCTCTTTACCGCCTTCTTCGGCGCACATAACACTTCGTGTGGATGGATGCAGCCGCGGCTGGACTGGACGAAATAAAGACCTTATTGGCTAGTAATCCAGCCCTAACAGCGCCAAATATTGGCGAACCTATGCTGCTGTACATAGCTGCAACACATCAAGTTTGTAAGCGCAGTGCTCGTCGTCGAACGAGAGGCTGACGGATACAAATTTCCGCTCCAGAAGCCAGTATATTACATATCCATGGTCCTCACCCCATGCAAATCCCAATACCCACACTATCAAAAAATAGCATACGCGGTCTTCATGGCATCCCGGAAGCTAAGACACTTCAAGAGTGTTCGATTACGGTGGCCTCCGAAGTACCACTCAACGACATAATAAATAACCGCGATGCTACGGGCCGGATTGCTAAATGGGCCATTGAGCTCCTTCCGTTCGACATAACATACAACCCACGGCGGGCCATCAAGTCGCAAGTACTGGCTGATTTTTTCGCCGAATGGACAGAAGCCGAACTCCCTAAGGCCTTGTTCGGTTGAGGCGGTTTTGGAAGGGGATTGGCAGGGATTGAGGGGGATTAGATCCCCTACAAGCCAAAATCCCCTCCAATCCACTCCAATCCTCTTGAGAGGAGGTTTAAACGAACAAGTCCTAAAGATTACGGCGCGTACTCTAACTGGATCATCCACTTCGACTGCTCTAAAATGCTGGCCGGACTGGGAACAGGTGTAGTCCTAATGTCTCCCACCGGAGATACGGTCCAGTACGAACTCCAAATATTATACATAGACTCCAATAATGCAGCCGAATACGAGGCTTTGTTGCACGGCCGAAGATGGCAGTCTCTATGGGCATTCAATGCCTGGAGGTGCGCGGGGATTCAAACCTCGCAATATCACAAATAAACGGAGACTTTGATGCCAAGGATCCGAAAATGGCGGCCTACCGTAATGCCGTCCTCAAAATGTCAGCTCGGTTCGAGGGGCTCGAATTCCACCATGTGGCTCGAGAAAACAATCAAGCAGCGGATGTTCTTGCCCGCATTGGTGCTAAACGCGACCCCGTCCCACCTAATATATTCCTGGAAAGGCTATTCAAGTCATCCGTGATATGGGAAGGGGAGTCCGGCAACACTAGCACGGATCCGAATACATCCCCAGATTCTGAACCATCAGACATAATCGGAGGCTCCACCGCCGAAATAACATCTTCGGCCCACGAAATCATGGCTGTAATCGCCTCGTGGACTGAGCCTTTCTTGGCCTACCTAAATAGGCAGGAGCTCCCCGAAGACCAAAACGAAGCATGTTGCATCGTGCGGCGCTCTAAAGCTTACAAAGTCCATGAAGGGGAACTCTATAAGAGAAGTGCGACCGGAGTGCTCCAACGGTGCATCTCCAAAGAGGAAGGGCGGCAGCTCTTGGCTGAAATCCATGCCAGACTGGGCGGGCACCACGGTGCGACTCGAGCACTAGTCAGCAAGGCCTTTCGTACAGGCTTCTATTGGCCGACAGCCCGAGCAGATGCACAACACCTGGTCCAACACCGTGTCGGTTGCCAGCTCTTTGCCAATCAGAGTCATATGCCCCCTACCGCTCTCCAAACAATCCCCATAACTTGGCCCTTCGCGGTCTGGGGGCTGGATATGGTGGGACCCCTTAAAGGGGGAAGCCATAAGAAAAAAAATACTTATTGGTCATGGTGGACAAGTTCACCAAATGGATAGAAGCTAAACCAGTTAAAACGGCCGAATCCGGACCAGTGATAGACTTCATATCCGGGGTCGTACACTGATACGACGTCCCCCACAGCATCATCACTGATAATGGCTCAAACTTCCCAGCCGATGAAGTGAAAACTTGGTGCGGCAACATGGGCATAAAGCTCGATTATGCCTCCGTCTACCATCCCCAAACAAACGGCCAGGTCGAACGTGTAAACGGTCTCATCATGAGCGGCATCAAACCCAGAGTGCGATCCTTGACAGAGTCGGACATGCACTGGGTCGAAGAGCTCGACTCTGTACTCTGGGGGCTGCGGACCACGCCGAATCGCACCATCGGATACACACCATTTTTTATGGTGTACGGTGCAGAAGCAGTACTACCCTGCGACATAATACATGATTCGCCTCGCGTGCGCATGTACGAAGAGAAGGAAGCCGAGTTAGATCGGCAGGGTAACTTAGATGCCCTGGAGGAGGAGCGCGACGTCGTAAAAGCCCGTTCCACATTCTATCAGCAGCAGGCTCGATGTTACCAAAGCAGAGAAGTGCGGGCCAAAACTTATAATATTGGCGAACTCGTTCTACGCCTACCGGAGAAGAAGAAGGACAAGCTCAAACCTAAGTGGGAGGGTCCCTTCGTCATTGATAAAGTTCTCACCGTAGGAGCGTACCGCTTACATAATGCATCCGATAACAGACTCGAGCCGAACCCATGGAACGCGGCCAGACTCCGAAGATTCTACGCCTAGCGCCGAACTCAGTGTTCGTCTCCTTACCCCCCCCCCCCTTAATTATGTTCCCTCCCTTTTCCTTTCTCGACATTTTTCCTATTCACACAAAGTACTAAATACAGTACGGACGCCCGGATCCCTCCGGCCGCACTATGTGTGCAAGCAATACCTGGGGGCTTCCTATACGGAAGCTAAATATAATTACTTTAACAGCTTCTTGCCCATCACATATGCGTTGTTTTTCCACATGTGCCTTTTCTTCACCATTATATGCATCGATATGACTTAAGATGTGGCCATGCTGGGTTGCCTGGCTCTTGTGTTTATGCCCTACGTTCCCGTTAATTCGGCTAGGGTATAAGGGGAGCACCTCTGCAATTGTTACTGCCGGTTCAGCCGGATGTGTACCTCAGACTGGGTGAAGCCGAAAGCTAGCGTTCTTAAGGGAATATTCGGTTGGTAGACAAAAGATGTTCTTCGTTTATTACAACGTGAATCCCCAGAAGTTTTGTATCCCGCGTCCTTGTTCGCAGTTTGGACATGTGCATCGTCGCATGCATACCCCGAGAAAGGAACCCCTAACGGAACTATTCTCCCTGGAATATGTTTCTTACTATCCATGTAATATAACATAACTAGTTGGGTACTTGTCTGTTCAAGCACGTATGACCCCTACGCCTGGTTTCCATGCATACCCGATTCTGTATAACTAAGCGGGTATTCGGATACACCCCGGACTATCGGATCCAGGGGCTGAAGCGAAATGGTCCGCCATGACAAATGATTTTAATCCGGCTAGGGACTACATATGTCCATTGAATTACACAGTCACTTGGACAGACTATATTCCTCCTCTATACCATCCAACAGGCTATCTAGTTTACAATCCTGTTGGGAATACTTTGCGGCTGCTACCTCTTGAGCACTGCGTTGGATTTCCTCGAAGAGGAGAGGATGATGCAGTAAAGTAGCGTAAGTATTTCCCTCAGTTTTTGAGAACCAAGGTATCAATCCAGTAGGAGATCATGCACGAGTCCCTCGTACCTACACAAAACGATAGCTACTCGCAACCAACACGATTAGGGGTTGTCAATCCCTTCACGGTCACTTACGAGGGTGAGATCTGATAGAGATGATAAATAATATTTTTGGTATTTTTAATATAGAGATGCAATGTAAAAAGTAAAAGGCAAAGTAAAAACAAAGCGAGTAATAAAGTAATGGAGATTGATATGATGAGAATAGACCTGGGGGCCATAGGTTTCACTAGTGGCTTCTCTCAAGAGCATAAGTATTCTATGGTGGGTGAACAAATTACTGTTGAGCAATTGATAGAAAAGCGAATAATTATGAGATTATCTAGGTATGATCATGTATATAGGCATCACGTCCAAAACAAGTAGATCGAAACGATTCTGCATCTACTACTATTACTCCACTCATCGACCGCTATCCAGCATGCATCTAGAGTATTAAGTTAAAAACAGAGTAACGCCTTAAGCAAAATGACATGATGTAGAGGGATAAATTCATGCAATATGATAAAAACCCCATCTTGTTATCCTCAATGGCAACAATACAATACGTGCCTTGCAACCCTTTCTGTTACTGGGTAAGGACACCGCAAGATTGAACCCAAAGCTAAACACTTCTCCCATCGCAAGAACTACCAATCTAGTTGGCCAAACCAAACGGATAATTCGAAGAGACTTGCAAAGATAACTCAATCATACATAAAAGAATTCAGAGAAGAATCAAATATTGTCCATAGATAAGCTGGATCATAAACCCACAATTCATCGGTCTCAACAAACACACCGCAAAAAGAAGATTACATTGAAAAGATCTCCACAAGAGAGGGGGAGAACATTGTATTGAGATCCAAAAAGAGAGAAGGAGCCATCTAGCTACTAGCTATGGACTCGAAGGTCTGAAGTAAACTACTCACACTTCATCGGAGAGGCTATGGTGTTGATGTAGAAGCCCTCCATGGTAGATGCCCTCTCCGGCGGAGCTCCGGAACAGGCCCCAAGATGGGATCTCGTGGATACAGAAAGTTGCGACGGTGGAATTAGGTTTTTGGCTCCGTATTTGATCTGACGGAGGTACGTAGGTATATATAGGAGGAAGGAGTACGTCGGTGGAGCAACAGGGGGGCCCACGAGGCAGGGGGGCGCACCCTCCACCCTCGTGACCTCCACGGCTGTTCCTTGGAGCAGGGTCCAAGTCTCCTGGATCACGTTCGGTGAGAAAATCACATTCCCGAAGGTTTTATTCCGTTTGGACTCCGTTTGATATTCTGTTTCTTCGAAATACTGAAATAGGCAAAAAAACAGCAATTCTAGGCCGGGCCTCCGGTTAATAGGTTAGTCCCAAAAATAATACTCCCTCCGTTCCTTGATATAAGGTGTATAGATTTTTGAGAAAAAATCCGAAATATAAGGTGTATTGCGCTGCACCACTCATTTGGATAATTTTTTGAGGGATTTGTTTACATTTCCTTATATCACGCAAGCTCCTCTATTTTCTCATGTCAATTAGTCATGTGTAATGTCGCCCAAAACTTGTGAAATTTTCCCTCCATGTGTGTTCTTTAATTTCCGTGCCAAAAACTATACACCCTATATTTAGGAATGGAGGGAGTATGAAAGTGGAAAATAAAGCCCAATATAGTCCAAAACAGTAGGTAAAGTAGCATGGAGCAATCAAAAATTGTAGATACGTCCTCGAGTAGGTAAATGATAAAAAAGAATTTTTGATGCGGAGTGATACTTTGGCATAATTTCAATGTAAATCTTCTTAATTGTGACATGAATATTCAGATCCGAAAGATTCAAGACAAAAGTTCATATTGACAAAAAAGTAATAATACTTCAAGCATACAAATTAAAGCAATCATGTCTTCTCAAAATAGCATGGTTAAAGAAAGTTATCCCTACAAAATCATATAGTCTGGCTATGATCTATCTTGATCACACAAAGTATTTAATCATGCACAACCCTGATGACGAGCCAAGCAATTGTTTCATACTTTAGAAATCTCAAACTTTTTCAACTTTCACGCAATACATGAGCGTGAGCCATGGACATAGCACTATAGGTGGAATAGAATGGTGGTTGTGGAGAAGACAAAAAGGAGAATATAGTCTCACATCAACTAGGCGTATCAATGGGCTATGGAGATGCCCATCAATAGATATCAATGTGAGTGAGTAGGGATTGCCATGCAACGGATGCACTAGAGCTATAAGTATATGAAAGCTCAAAAAAAGAAACTAAGTGGGTGTGCATCCAACTTGCTTGCTCACGAAGACCTAGGGCACTTTTGAGGAAGCCCATCATTGGAATATACAAGCCAAGTTCTATAATGAAAAATTCCCACTAGTATATGAAAGTGACAACATATGAGACCCTCTATCATGAAGATCATGGTGCTACTTTGAAGCACAAGTGTGGAAAAAGGATAGTAGCATTGTCCCTTCTCTCTTTTTCTCTCATTTTTTTTATTTGGCCTTTCTCATTTTTTTTCTTTTTTTTATGGCCACTCTTTTTTTATTTGGGCTTCTTTGGACTCTTTTATTTTTCATAAAGTCCGGAGTCTCATCCCGACTTATGGGGGAATCATAGTCTCCATCATCCTTTCCTCACTGGGACAATGCTCTAATAATGATAATCATCACACTTTTATTTTCCTTACAACTCAACAATTACAACTCGATACTTAGAACAAAATATGACTCTATATGAATGCCTCCGGCGGTGTACCGGGATATACAATGAATCATGAGTGACATGTATGAAAGAATTATGAACGGTGGCTTTGCCACAAATACAATGTCAACTACATGTTCATGCAAAAAGCAATATGACAAAAGTAATGTGTGTCATATGAGCGGAACGGTGGAAAGTTGCATGGCAATATATCTCGGAGTGGCTATGGAAATGCCATGATAGGTAGGTATGGTGGCTGTTTTGAGGAAGGTAAATGGTAGGTGTATGATACTGGCGAAAAGTGCGCGGTATTAGAGAGGCTAGCAATGGTGGAAGGGTGAGAGTGCGTATAATCCATGGACTCAACATTAATCAAAAGAACTCATGCACTTGTTGCAAAAATTTAGAAGTCATCAAAAACCAAAGCATTAAACGCATACTCCTAGGGGGATAGATTGGTAGGAAAATACCATCGCTCGTCCCCGACTGCCGCTCATAAGGAAGACAATCAATAAATAAAATTGTGCTCCGACTTCATCACAAAGCGGTTCACCATACGTGCATGCTACGGGAATCACAAACTTCAACACAAGCATTCTTTAAATTCATAATCACCCCAACTAGCATTGCTTTGATATTATCACCTCCATATCTCAAAACAATTATCAAGCATCAAACTTATCTTAGTATTCAACGCACTCAAAAGAAAGTTTCACAAATCTTGAATACCAAGTATATTAACTTTAAACAAATTACCATGCTATTAACAACTCTCAAAATAATCTAAGTGAAGCATGAGAGATCAATAGTTTCTTTAAAACAAATCCACCACCGTGCTCTAAAAGATCTAAGTGAAGCACTAGAGAAAAAATTATTACGCTCAAAAGATATAAGTGAAGCACTATGAGCAAAACTATCAAGCTCAAAAGATATAAGTGAACCACATAGAGTATTCTAGCAAATTCCAAATCATGTATGGCTCTCTCAAAAGGTTTGTACATCAAGGATTATTGTGGCAAACTAACAAGCAAAGACGCAAATAATATAAGACGCTCCAAGCAAAACACATGACATGTAGTGAATAAAAATATAGCTCCAAGTAAATTACCGATGGAAATTGTTCCATAATCCATCAAAAGAATTCACCCAAAACTTGAAAACTTCACAACACAAAATTCAATAGATATCTCATGAGCTCCGTTAGTGAAAGAAAACAAAAGACTACTTCAAGGTACTGTAACAAACTCATTCTTTATTTATATTGGTGTTAAACCTACTGTATTCCAACTTCCTTATGGTTTATAAACTAATTTATTAGCCATAGATGCATTGAAATAAGCAAACAACACACGAAAAACAGAATCTGTCAAAAACAGAACAGTCTGTAGAAATCTGTAACTAACTCAAACTTCTGGAACTCTAAAAATTCTACCAAAATAGGACGTACTGGAAAATTTGTTTATTGATCAGAAGCAAAAGGAATCAATGCAAAATCTCATTCCTGTGATTTATTGAATTGTTTCTCGTGAGCGCAAAGTTTCTGTTTTTCAGCAGAATCAAATCAACTATCATCATAACTTATCCTATAGGTTCTACTTGGCACAAATACTAATTAAAACATAAAACCACATCTAAACATAAATTAGATGGATTATTTATTCCTAAACAGAAGCAAAAACAAAAAACACAAAATAAAATTGGGTTGCCTCCCAACAAGCGCTATTGTTTAACGCCCCTAGCTAGGCATAAAAGCGAAGATAGATCTAAGTTTTGCCATCTTTGGTGGGTAGTCCATAAGTGGCTCTCATGATAGATTCATATGGTAATTTTATTTTCTTTCTAGGGAAGTGTTCCATACCCTTTTTCAAGGGAAATTGGAATCTAATATTCGCTTCCTTCATATCAATAATCGCACCAATCGTTCTAAGGGGTCTACCAAGAATAATAGGACATGAAGGATTGCAATCTATATCAAGAACAATAAAATCTACGGGCACATAATTCCTATTTGCAACAATAAGAACATCATTAATTCTTCCCATAGGCTTTTTAATAGTGGAATCCGCAAGATGCAAGTTTAGAGAGCAATCTTCAAAGTCAGGAAAATCTAGCAAATCACACAAAGTTTTGGGAATAGTGGAGACACTAGCACCCAAATCACACAAGGCATGAAACTCATAATCTTTAATTTTAATTTTGATAGTAGGTTCCCACTCATCATAGAGTTTTCTAGGGATAGAAACTTTCAACTCAAGTTTTTCTTCATAAGATTGCATCAAGGCATCAACAATGTGTTTGGTTAAGGCCTTATTTTGACTATAAGCATGAGGAGAATCTAGCACGGATTGCAACAAGGAAATACAACCAATCAAAGAGCAATTTTCATAATTAAATTCCTTGAGATCCAAAATAGTGGGTTTAGCAACATCAAGATTTTTATTTCTTTTAATCCCACTTTCATCAATTTCATCATCAAGATCTAGAAACTCCGAATTCTTAGAACGCCTTCTAGGTAAAGGAAGATCATATTCAGTTTCATCAAGATTCATATTGCAAAACAAAGATTTAATAGGGGACACATCAATAACTTTTAGATCTTCATCTTGATTTTCATAGGAATTTAGTTTAGCGGCCATCTTATTAACTAAGGTAGCTTGCATATCAGAAATTTTAGCGGTCATTTTTTCAAGACGAGCAATTTGAGCTCTTATACCATTGAATTCTTTAGACATGTCATCGAGCTCTTTATTCATAAAACTCATAAAACCTTTTTGTTCCTTAAGCTCGTTTCTAAAGAAATTATTATGCTCAAATTGCAAAACCATAAACTTTCTGACATTTCTTTCGATCTCCTCTAGCCTTTTAAGGTGAAGATCACCAAATTTAGGGAGAGCCATTGTGACAAGTAAGCAAACTAACACACGAGCAAGCAAAGAGGCAAACGAGAAAAAGGCAAAAGAGAAAGAGAGGAGGAGATTGGGAAAGAGAAGGCGAATAAAACGGCAAGGGTGAAGTAGGGGAGAGGAAAACGAGGCAAATAATGTAATGCGAGAGATAGGGATTGTGATGGGTACTTGGTATGGTTGACTTTTGCGCAAACTCCCCGGCAACGGCGCCAGAAATTCTTCTTGCTACCTCTTGAGCACTGCGTTGGATTTCCCCAAAGAGGAGAGGATGATGCAGTAAAGTAGCATAAGTATTTCCCTCAGTTTTTGAGAACCAAGGTATCAATCCAGTAGGAGATCACGCACGAGTCCCTCGTACCTACAAAAAACGATAGCTACTCGCAACCAATGCGATTAGGGGTTGTCAATCCCTTCACAGTCACTTACGAGGGTGAGATTTGATAGAGATGATAAATAATATTTTTGGTATTTTTAATATAGAGATGCAATGTAAAAAGTAAAAGGCAAAGTAAAAACAAAGCGAGTAATAAAGTAATGGAGATTGATATGATGAGAATAGACCCGGGGGCCATAGGTTTCACTAGTGGCTTCTCTCAAGAGCATAAGTATTCTACGGTGAGTGAACAAATTACTGTTGAGCAATTGATAGAAAAGCGAATAATTATGAGATTATCTAGGTATGATCATGTATATAGGCATCACGTCAAAAACAAGTAGATCGAAACGATTCTGCATCTACTACTATTACTCCACTCATCGACCGCTATCCAGCATGCATCTAGAGTATTGAGTTAAAAATAGAGTAACGCCTTAAGCAAGATGACATGATGTAGAGGGATAAATTCATGCAATATGAGAAAAACCCCATCTTGTTGTCCTCGATGGCAACAATACAATACGTGCCTTGCAACCCTTTCTGTCACTGGGTAAGGACACCGCAAGATTGAACCCAAAGCTAAATACTTCTCCCATTGCAAGAACTACCAATCTAGATGGCCAAACCAAAAGGATAATTCGAAGAGACTTGCAAAGATAACTCAATCATACATAAAAGAATTCAGAGAAGAATCAAATATTGTTCATAGATAAGCTGGATCATAAACCCACAATTCATCGGTCTCAACAAACACACCGCAAAAAGAAGATTACATCGAATAGATCTCCACAAGAGAGGGGGAGAACATTGTATTGAGATCCAAAAAGAGAGAAGAAGCCATCTAGCTACTAGCTATGGACCCGAAGGTCTGAAGTAAACTACTCACACTTCATCGGAGAGGCTATGGTGTTGATGTAGAAGCCCTCCGTGGAAGATGCCCTCTCCGGTGGAGCTCTAGAACAGGCCCCAAGATGGGATCTCGTGGATACAGAAAGTTGCGGCGGTGGAATTAGGTTTTTGGCTCCGTATTTGATCTGACGGAGGTACGTAGGTATATATAGGAGGAAGGAGTACGTCGGTGGAGCAACAGGGGGCCCACGAGGCAGGGGGCGCGCCTAGGGGGGCGCCCTTCGCCCTCGTGACCTCCACGGTTGTTCCTTGGAGCAGGGTCCAAGTCTCCTGGATCATGTTCGGTGAGAAAATCACATTCCCGAAGGTTTTATTCCATTTGGACTCCGTTTGATATTCTGTTTCTTTAAAATACTGAAATAGGCACAAAACAACAATTCTGGGTTGGGCCTCCGGTTAATAGGTTAGTCCCAAAAATAATATGAAAGTGGGAAATAAAGCCCAATATAGTCCAAAACAGTAGGTAAAGTAGCATGGAGTAATCAAAAATTATAGATACATTGGAGACGTATCAGCGGCTAACGCTACCTGGTCATACACCAGACTCACGGAAATTTCTTGCCCATCTGGCCCCGCCGGTCCGACTTCGGCCATATGGTTCGGGTCCAGCTTGGTGTAGCGCGTCTTCACCATAGCCCAGGCTTCTCTCGCACCTTGTAGGCAGGCTGACATCTTCCACAAACGGAAGCTCCGCCGTGCTCCTTGAAGCATGTCCACAAGCTCCCCCATGCCCTTCGGCAGGAAGCTTGATGGCCACACGGCCTGAGAAATGCCCTGCATCACCTGCCGAGCTCGCTCGTGTAGTTGTGAGAGGTCCTGCAGTAAATCGCCTACAGACACGGGCACCTCCTCCTCAGGGCGGCCCGTTAACATGCCTACAAATAAAAAAATCAATATGCTTCGCCGCCGAGCTATACTGTAGTTCGTCAAGGCACTTACCATAAATGTCGCGTCGAAGCCTTTTGTTCTCCTTCACGGAGTCCGCCAGTTGAGCGCGAACATCTTTTAATTTGACGTCCAGCCGGACATTGGCATCTTGAAGATTGTTCTTCTCCTACCAAACTTGCGTGAGAACACGCTCGCTAGCTTTTAGCTGCCTTTGGAGATGCGACTCATTATCTCCTACGACCTCCGGATTCACCCCAGGATGGTCTGCAGAATTTTCTGTTAATAAAAGACACTTACTAACTGGTACGTCTCCGTACAATTAAGACAAATGTTACCAGATGAGGCCTTCTGGGATTCCTCCAACTTGGCAACCGCGGCCCTCAGTTGGGTCTTGCACTCCTCCAGCTCTCGAGACAATTGCTCATTCTTATCTACAAGGATCTGTGCATACATTGATCCTTAAAACTGTTGTTCCAATCGTTTCAAGTCTCGGGGCCTACTGCTATGCATGCTTATCAAATTTTCTTACCCGTATATCTTTGGTATACTGGTCCGTCGCTCGGGCAAGCCCGCCTTGAGCAACTCGGATATATGTGTCTCCCGAATTGAAAGCATTAAAAGCCTCTTCGGAAAAGATGTTGTTGCGAAGTACGGCCCGTCAGCGTCGGTGATTCATGGCGCTCTCTACTTCGGAATTTGTGGCGAAGAGCATATCTGCATCCTCTGTCGGGGGACAATGCGGCATCGGCCCCATGTCCGCCTCCTCTCTCGAAGCCGGTTCTGGAATCCGGCTAGTGGAGGCGTGATCGACAGGATCCCCGGATATAGTTCGGCTACTCCTCTTCCTGCCAGGACACAAAGGGTGCTGTTACATTTCAAATATAATAATCACAAAGCAGGTTTTTACCATACCTCTGTAGCGGCGTTTCGGCCCTAACTGCCTTCCTCTTAAGCCTGCCCGATCCGTATGCCCTCTGCCGATGGGTCCCCAGGGGTTCGGCCCTGCGCTCTGACTGTCGTCTCTGCAAAAACACGACACTTCGGGTGTAAGGCATGTCATCAGAAAGGAGTCATCTTCGGAGGATAGGGTTTTTGGCTTGGCTTACGCGCGATGTAGGTAGCAGTCCAGGATAGTCGGTGATAATAGCCACTAAGGCGCCATCGCAGCTCGCCTGATAAAATATCCCATTGACGAGCTCCACAGTAATATCCGGATCTTCTTCGAGTCCTGGATCGAGGGCCCTTCCGGGGTCCTCTGGCTGCAGGGAGGGGCTGGAAATTCCTTCTACGGCCCTCCTCAGTTCCTGCTCGGAAATATTGAGGTAAATAATCTTGGTGAAGAACGCCACAATAAGTGAAGTGGGGGAAAGAATGATGACTTACCCAGCTTGGGGGGTTGTACATAGAAAACCCTTCCCGCGGTTTAATATGAAGGAATTCTTCTTCTTCTCCTTTATACAAATCGGATAATATCCTCGCCAGAGCAGTGGCAGAGTCCGGACCTTTACGGCCACAGCGGGAGGCATCATCTTCCCCGTTGTAGTGCCACATGGGCTTCCCCCAGTATTGAAGCGGCTGCACTCCCCGCATTATGCATATTGCCATAACCTCGACTATCATTAGCCCGGATTTGGCTAGTAACTTTATCCTACTCATCAGGAAGTGTATTTCTCTGGTATCCTCCTCTCTGGGGCCCCGAGGACGCCAGCTTCGACGTGCCTTTGGCGGAGCATTATTGAACTTGGGGAGACCTGTCCGGACTGGATCCGGAAGGGGAACGTCGTCGACATAAAACCACTCCGAAGGCCAGTTCTCTGGTGCCTTCTTGGGAGTACCGTATAGGTATCCGGTCTCGGCAATGCGCCATACTTCGGCTCTGCCCACCTAACATAGGGATTCTCCCTGGTTGCGAGGGACAAGGCAGAATAACTTCTTCCACAACCCAAAGTGAGCCTCGCAGCCTAGAAATAGCTCACAAAGGGCAGCTTATCCTGCTATATGCAGCACGGAGGCAGGGGTGAAGTTATGCAACTGGAGGCCATAGAATTCCAGGAGCCCGCGAAGAAATGGGTGGATAGGAAACCCGACGCCCCTTAGCAGATGCGGGATGAGGCATATTCGCTCCTCTGGAGATGGATTAGATCCCTCCGCTTGCTCCCCTCCATTATAGGTGGCTATTCCAGCTCGGACGGGGACCATGAACGCCGGTGGGAGAAACCCTTGGGTCTGTAACTCTATCAAACGGCTGTGAGGAACTAACACTCTTCCCAGTCTCCCAGCTTGGAGCAAGGAGAGCGAGAAGAAGAGTTGCGACGACCATGTTGGAATGGTCTTTTCGGAGCGCTCTGTTAGATGCTTGCTCGGGGGAAGAGGGTGGGGTTTGGATCTGAGAATCCCCGTATCTTCAAATAGACGGTTGACCTGCCGGACCGGGGCTGGCAAATGCAAAAATGCCTCGGCTCCTCGCATTCACTCGACACTCGGGAATTTATAAAATGGGCATAACTTTTGCATACGAACTCGGATTAAAAAGTTTTTATATGAAAAATCATCTACTCATCCCACCCTATATGAAAAAATGTTCAAAATATGATACGTAATATGAATGGAAGTTTGAATTTTTTTCAAAATTTCATCACACTCATGAACATGAAGAAAGTCCTAGACATCAACAAGGTTTAATAGGATTGATATGGTAGATATATCAACAAGTGTCTGTTAAGTGAGCTGGTGTTGGGGTTGGATAGAACTCTGAAGTTAAGCATGCTTGGGCTGGAGTAATGTGAGGATGGGTGACCTTTCGGGAAGTTTGACCACGGAGTGCGATTTGACTTGAGATTAAGAAAAAAGCGAAAAAAAATTGAAATTTTTTTCTAAAAAAAATTTGAAAAAATTTTGTTAGTAATGCCGCACTTCTATGTGGTGCGCCATTATTAAGTCAGATAGTAATGTCGCACCACTTGACATACTAATGGCGCACTCCCTGGTGCGCCACTACTGTCTGGTATACTAATGGCGCACCAGGGATGCGCCATTAGTATTAATTACGAATGGCGTGATGCTAGTGGCGCACCTGTAGTGCGCCATTAATGGCCAAAACAGGTGCACCACTAGAAATACTTTTCCTAGTAGTGAATATTGCCTTGCTCAAAAGATATAAGTGAAGCACATACAGTATTCTAATAAATCACGATTCATGCGTGTCTCTCCCAAAATGTGTGTACAACAAGGATGATTGTGGTAAACTAAAAAGCAAAGACTCAAATCATACAAGACGCTCCAAGCAAAACACATATCATGTGGTGAATAAAAATATAGCCTCAAGTAAAGTTACCGATAGACGAAGACGAAAGAGGGGATGCCTTCCGGGGCATCCCCAAGCTTAGGCTTTTGGTTGTCCTTGAATATTACCTTGGGGTGCCTTGGTCATCCCTAAGCTTAAACTTTTTCCACTCCTTATTCCATAGTCCATCAAATCCTTACACAAAACTTGAGAACTTCACAACACAAAACTCGACAGAAAATCTCATGAGCTCCGTTAGTATAAGAAAATAAATCACCACTTTAAGGTACTGTTGCAAACTCATTCTTTATTTATATTAGTGTAATATCTACTGTATTACAACTTCTCCATGGTTCATAACCCCCGATACTACCCAGAGATTCATCAAAATAAGCAAACAACACGCGAAAAAAGAGAATCTGTCAAAAACAGAACAGTCTTTAGTAATCTGTAACTCTCGAATACTTATGTAACTCCAAAATACATAAAAATTAGGAAAACCTGGAAACTTTGTGTACCAATCCAGAGAAAAAAGAATCAGATCAAAATCACGTTTGTGTGAATTTTAAAAACTAATTTACTAAGCGCAAAAGTTTCTGATTTTCAGGATCAACACAACTATCACCGTAAGCTATCCTAAAGGTTCTACTTGGCACAAACACTACTTAAAACATAAAACCATATCTAAACAGAGGCTAGATGATTTATTTTATTACTAAAAAGAAAGGAAATATATTGGGTTGTCTCCCAACAAGCGCTTTTCTTTAAAGCCTTTTAGCTAGGCATTGATAATTTTATTGATGCTCACATGAAAGATAGCAATTGAAATACAAAGAGAGCATCATATAACATGTGAAAAACAAGTTTAAGTCTAACATGCTTCCTATGCATAGGGATTTTATAAGCAAACAAGTTATCAAGAAAATCAAAAGCTACCATATGCAAGGAAGAAGAAAGAGACGATAGCAATCTCAACATGAAGAGAGGTAATTTAGTAACATGAAAATTTCTACAACCATAGTTCCATCTCTCATAATAATTACATGTAGGATCATAAGTGAATTCAACAAAATAGCTATCACATAACATATTCTCAACACGATCCACATGCATGCGAAGTTGACACTCTTCCAAAATAGTGGGATTAACATTAACTAAAGTCATGGCATCTCCAAACCTACTTGTATCAAAAATTTCATAAGATTGAACATTCTCCAAATATGTGGGATCTAAAGTTGACACTCTTCCAAACCCACTTTCAATAATATTGCAAACATTATTATCAATCTCATAATCATTATGGGGCTTAAATAAATTTTCAAGATCATACGAAGAATCACCCCAATCATGATCATTGCAACAAATAGTAGACATAGCAAAACTAGCATCCCCAAGCTTAGGGTTTTGCTTATTATTAGCACAATTGACATCAATAGAATTTATAGTAAAATCATTGCAATCATGCTTTTTATTCAAGGAGCTATCGTGAATCTCTTCATAAATTTCTTCATCACAATTTTCAGATTCACGAATTTCAGGCAAAACCTCATAAAGATAATCTAGTGCACTCAAATCACTAGAAATTGGTTAATCATAATTGGATCTCTTAAAAAGATTAGAAAGTGGATGAGGATCCATAAAATTTTAGCAAGTGAAGATTGAAGCAAAAAGAAGGCACATGGTAACACAAGATCGAACGGAAGGAGGGCGAAGAAAAGGCAAATCTTTTCGAAAAATTGTTTTAGAGGTGGGGGAGAGGAAAACAAGAGGTGAATGGCAAATAATGTAATGCAAGAGAGAAGAGTTTATGGTGGGTACTTGGTATGGCTTGACTTGATGTAGATCTCCTCGGCAATGGTGCCAGAAATCCTTCTTGCTACCTCTTGAGCTTGCGTTGGTTTTCCCTTGAAGAGGAAAGGGTGATGCAACAAAGTAGCGTAAGTATTTCCCTCAGTTTTGAGAACCAAGGTATTAATCTAGTAAGGGACGGCACATAAGTCATCGAATACCTACACAAACAATCAACAACTTGCACCCAACATGATAAAGGGGTTGTCAATCCCTTCACGGTCACTTGCAAAGTGAAATCTGGTAGAGATAGATAACTGGTAAAGTAAATATTTTTGTTTTATAGATCGTAAAGTAAAAGCTTGCAAAATAGTAGATCGGAAACTAGCAAAATGTAAACGAGATTTAATAATATGGAAAAGAGACCCGGGGGCCATAGGTTTCACTAGTGGCTTATCTCAAGATAGAAAATATTACGGTGGGTGAACAAATTACTGCCGAGCAATTGATAGAAAAGCGCATAGTTATGATGATATCTAAGGCAATGATCATGAACATAGGCATCACGTCCGTGTCAAGTAGACCGAAACGATTCTGCATCTACTACTATTGCTCCACACATCGACCGCTATCCAGCATGCATCTAGAGTATTAAGTTCATAAAGAACGGAGTAACGCATTAAGTAAGATGACATGATGTAGAGGAATTAACTCAAACAATATGATGAAAACCCCATCTTTTTACCCAAAGCTAAGAACTTCTCTCATTGCAAGAAAGATCAATCTAGTAGGCCAAACTAAATCGATAATTCGAAGAGACTTGCAAAGATATCAAATCATGCATATAAGAATTCAGAGAAGAACCAAATAATATTCATAGATAATCTGATCATAAATCCACAATTCATCAGATCTCGGCAAACACACCGCAAAATAATATTACATCGAATAGATATCCAAGAACATCAAGGAGAACATGGTATTGAGAATCAAAGAGAGAGAAGAAGCAATCTAGCTAATAACTATGGACCCGAAGGTCTGTGGTAAACTACTCACGCTTCACTGGAGAGGTAATGGTGTTGATGTAGAAGCCCTTCATGATCGAATCCCCCTCTGGCAGGACACCGGAAAAGGCCCCTAGATGGGGTCTCACAGGTACAGAAGGTTGCGGTGGTGGAAAAGTGGTTTCGTGGCTCTCCTGGATGTTTTCAGGGTATAAGAGTATATATAGGCGAAGGAACTAGGTCAGGGGAGCTACGAGGGGCCCACAAGGTAGGGGACACGCCCTCCTGCCTCATGGTCGCCTCGTTGCATCTCCGGCTTCATCTCCAAGTCTTCTGGTTTCCTTCCGGTCCAAGAAAGATCATCGCGAAGGTTTCATTCCATTTGGACTCCGTTTGGTATTCCTTTTCTGCGAAACTCTAAAATAGGCAAAAAAAACAGAAACTGGCACTGGCCCCTCGGTTAATAGGTTAGTCCCAAAAATAATATAAAATAGCATATAAATGCCTATTAAACATCTAAAATAGATAATACAATAGCATGGAACAATAAAAGATTATAGATACGTTGGAGACGTATCAGCAAGCATGTCTGAGATGTTGCCTCCGTCTCTATTTCTGTTGTGTGGATATCTGATGTAATTGAAATCTCCAAGAACCATCCAATTGATATCATCCAGAATTTGGAAGTTTTTAAACCATTCTATGAATATACTTCTATCTGAGTGATGACAGGGACCATGAATATTGGATAGAATCCATGAATATCCATTATGGTTAGAAGTGAAAGTGATAGATAGTGAGTACGCATTAGAATGGAATAGCTGGCCTTTGAAAAATTATTCATTCCATGCAATCAAGAGGCCCCTAGATGCCCCTAAAGATGGAAGATACGCAGATATACTGATTCTTCTAGGACAGAATTTTTTTATATATCCACTGTCAAAATGTTCTCTTTTAGTCTCCTGAAGGCAAACTATGGCACATCGATATTCTTCAATTTTATTTCTAATAGCAGTCCATTTATCTGGGTCATTGGTACCTCTAATGTTCTAGTTCAAAATATTCCATTCCCTAGCCATGATATAAACTCAAGACAGCTAGAATACTGTTCCTACTCTGACTAAGACAATAGTTCAGATGCCAGGAGATCATGCATGATAGACTGTGCATGTCTGAATTGAACTGAGAATACTAAACATTAATCATAGACCCAACTTGCACAGTAGCTACTGAATCTAAAGAAAGGGGGCATAGCAAGCATGAAGTACAGCTCATACACAGTGCATGAGACCAAAAGATCCACAAACCATTCATCACAAGTTCAGAGGTTATAGACCAGCATATACTTAGGACAGGAACTTCTGAATACTTAGGCTGAGAATATAAGACTGATATTCTTGTAGCCATACTACCCTCTATCTACTATCTAGCATTGACTCCTTATTTGCTATGCTCCCTGGGAGCCTTTGAGCAATCCTAGCTTGTCTTGGGGCCCACATTTGATGCAGCAGTGCTCTTCATCTTCTTGTTCTTGCTGGTAAGAAGCTCCTCTGAAGTGTCGCTGCGAGGAACCTTGCAAAAAGTAGTGTTAAGATTTTTAGCTACTTTTGCAGGGATGGGTGGAGGTAGAGCATGGCAAGCAAGGCAGTTCTTGTCAACACAAATGTTCTTTTTATATCCTCTAGCAATTTTTTGCAAGCTACAACTCCTTCTTACCTTAGTTTCTACCAGTGGAACCTTATCCTTTCTTTTTTTGTTATTAAGAAGTGTTGAGGTAGTGGATGCTGTGGCTGACACCTTGGAGGTTGAGATCATGGGAGAGGTGACTTCTTGTTCTTGTTCTACCTGTATAGACATTGTGCAGTAGATAGAAGGTTCAATATTCGGGCAGGCATTAGGGATAGCAAATGGTAGAGTATTAGTGTAGTTCAACCCTTGTGTGATGATCTCCCAGACATTAGAGGTAACAAATTTCTTAGCCCAATCAAATTTATCTGGAGTGAGTAAAGTAACTGGCAGAAAATTAACCCAATCCATAGGTACCTGTATGACATTCTTGTCATCCTGGGATGGAGCAAAATGCTTCTCCCAAGTCTGAGCTCCCTCATGCCCCAGATATTCAGCCATCCTGTCATGTTCAGTTTCCATAGCTGCAAGTACTGGGTCCACTTCTTGCTGATTTATTTGCACTATGCCTGTAGGAATATCATGTCTCTCATTGAGGAAGGCAGGTATAGAAAAACCAGGGGGTGCTGACAGATCATAATTTTGTCATGATAGGAGGTGTCAACCATACCTAGTGACTCTTTGTGAGGAATGTTATCTACCGGTGCTTTTCCCAAAGCCCCGGAAGCAATCATCTGTTCCAAAATCTCTGTCTTTTTATCCCTAGTTTCAATCCTTCGATCATCCCCAGGTGCAACAGTGACAGTTGCAGGCATATGTGAGTTAGCAAAAAACTCCATCTGCATGGGAACCTCGTGTCTCTCTGTCTCATTGTTGTTGGGCTGCAGCATGATCATATCCAGGCTCATATCAATTATTGGTAGTCTGGGGACCTGAGGGCCTATGATAGCAGCTTCAGGTGGTAGGTGGGCTTGAACTGGTTCAGGAATAGGCCCTTCAGCAATATCCAAATCTGGTATGAGAGGGGCCAATGACACATTATCTAAAGCTCCAGTATTTCCACTGTTATCAGAATGACCCATAGAGAGAGCGAGGTTGCTATGGTCAATGTTGTCATCTGCTGGTTGTTCATCTTCTTCCATAGGTGCCATAATATCATTAAGTTCAAGTCCAGCATGAATTTCTAAATCAACATTATGGTTTGGCATAGCCCAGTGGCCCCATCCACGTAAATCATGTTCCTGCTCTGCTTCCTCTACCAAATTCACATTCTCTTCATTATTCAGTGCCAGATTCAGATTCAGTTGTGGCTCCTATTGCTCATGTTGCTGCAGTGGTCCAAGAAAGTGATTATGCTAGTTGGGGTGGAAGTTTTCCTGTAATGGCATTGGGTACGGATTGCCATGAGGTTGGATAGGGTCCTCATCATGTGGCTCCACACCAAGTATCTGATGCTGAAGAATGACAACTGGACATGTAAGTGAATCTGAATTTTCACCATCCCCAAACACAATGCTAGCAGGAATATCTCTCAATTCTTCCACCTTTACTTTGACCACTTGGTTGGATCTAGTGCTTATAACTCTATCCCAACTATTTCTTTTGCCAAACTTACTGACTGCATCATTGATCTCCTAGATATTTCTCCTATCCAGGGGGAAGCCACATAGTAAAATCCACACTTCTCGGTTCAGAACTAACTTCCTCCAGTTTAAACCTTTGTTATGCCTCTCAAAGATGACATGCATGTTAGTGAACAGGTGAGGGCTATTGGAAACAAGATTATCCCAATCGAAAATGTTGTTCATCTTGACATAAGCCTGACTAAAAGGGCACGGGACGATTTCTGGAAATCCCAATCTCCTGTCTATGAAGAAATCTTATCCCAATCGAACGGTGTTGAACTCCACAGGAAGGTTGGGCATTGGAACAATCGTCACAGTCGCCCAATCTTCATGCATGGGCGGTGTCGCTACTGACATCACCCTCACGCTAGCAGGTCTACCTGCAACCTCAATGTTGTGGTGATTTGGAGGGAGGAAAGGTGTGGCATTGAAAGGGAATGTCGCCATGATGGAGGAGCCGACGCCCTGCCTGGCCGGCGGCGAGCGGTGATTTGTTTCAGAGATGAGGGTGACAGCAACTTGGATACACTGGGAAACAGAATGCGGAGGGGCAGGGTAAATGATGCTACCAACTCGGGAAGGTGCTATAAGGGGATTAGCTAGAATTCCTTGACCGGTCTGCTGATTTACCGCACCTGTCGTGACATTCTCGGGAATTGTGGCCACCTGCCTAGGAATGCCAATCGTCTATTTCTGGAAACAGATGGGCTCATTTGAGTTGTTGGGTTCAGATGTGCAGATGGGCTGGGCATGAGAGTAGCAATCTTTGGCTATGTGGCCCCATTTCTTACAGGCACGACATTTAATCCTATTCTTGCAGCTAGGTCGAAAATGGCCCGTGAGTAGACAATGAACACAAAAGGCCTCTTTATCAGTTTGACTTGGTTGAGTTCCCGCGCTGGGGTTGGAAGTCACCAATGAATGCTTATTATAGCCATAACTGCCAAAATTAGGACTATGGTGCCCCGAAGATGGAGCAACATTTGAAACTGAATGATGAATAATGGTGGATCTAGGATCAGAAGAATTTGGTGGAGAGTAGATGGTAGGATATCTAAGAGCTTGCATGTATAATTTCCTAGGATGTCTACGGAAAACATGAGTCCGTTCATCTTCCTTTTCTTGGAGATATTGGTCTAACTCCCAGCAAGAATTCGGGCCTCCATTCCCCCAAAGAAGAAAGTTGACATTGAGCAAAGGCAGAGAGATGTTACCTCCCTTGATGATAGAGAATCCCACTTCTTTGAAGAGACCGAGAATTTGAATGACCAATTTTGAAGCAGCTTAACTTTGAAAGGGAGGTTCTTCCACCAAAACAAGACAGGAGAATGGTGCTTATTGATTCTTCGGTGAGTCTAATTTGGGATCTGGTGAATTCTGCCACCAGAAGGAATTCTTCTTGGTCCGATCCTTCGTCAAAGTTGATAGGGACTCCCCACTTCCTCCACACTTCCAAGGAGAAATCTTTCCCTCTGTCGAAATTGAGATCAGTGAGAGACATGCTATAGGTCAGGGAGCACAGGAGTGGGTAGTGACGGGGATGGGTGGTGGGCTCCCCGCCGACGCCTCTGTTGCCTTCTTTTCTGTTGCAACAATCTGAATGGACACCATCACCACCACCTCCCCCTCATCCTCTTCATCCCATCCGCCTGTCATCCATCTCCTTTGACACTAGCCTCTGTGAGTTTGTCAACAACGTCGTCCGTGCCCCAACGCCCCTCCTACCTCATCTCCTTCCTACTGCAGCAGCCCTGTCGCCACCCACTACCTCCACCTCCTCGTCACCGTCTTCTCCGCCCCTCCCCCGTCTCCTTGGATGCCTACCTCTCAAGTACGTCATCGTTTGCATGATGCTCACCCTTGGCAGTGGTGCCGCCTCCTCCTACTACTTCCCCGGTAAACATTTTTAGTAAGCAAATATTCAATTCACTTATTACTAGACACACTGGCATCCTTGAGGACAACATTAGTTGACCTACGAAATCAGCAAATGAAGCAATATCATAATAACCCTGTTGTATGGATTACTTGTTGTTTTGTTTTACTAAATATGCACATAGATAATCGGTACCAGTTCCAACTACAATTGAGTTTTATTCTCACCAAATCACTCGATATTTTGCAAAATGATGACTCACATGGCAGGTCCAAGAGATTTGATAAGCTCGGAAATTAAAAGTCTCTAGGAGAAACCCTTGGATTAGGCACGAACTGGTATATATATGATGCCCTTATTTATATATGATGATTTATTGTATTCTTAATGTTAATTTAAAGACCATTTGTCTACTTTGATCCTTGATGAAGCTCATAAAGTGCCCAAACCAACTGCATCTTTGACCATGTTTTTTGCTAAATGTTTTAGGGCTTTCGAGGCCGTCCATCATTGTCCTATAGAAAGGAATGCTAAAATGCCATCATTGTCTTGATGGAGTTGAGTGATTTTATTGTATGAAATAACGAAGGCCCTTATAGGAGCCCCTCACGCTTTGTTTGTGCTCTACTGTTATGGAAGCCCTTGTGTTTTGTAAATGCTCTATGAGTTGACCCTACTTCGAGTGTTGTATTTCCATTGAGGAACTCAATGATACATTTGAGAAGTGACCTAAACATTAATAGTTTCTCTGATAAAAATATTATCAAAATGTAATAGATCTGATGGTGCCATATTCTGCCTGATTTTCTTTAGCCAAAGATAAAAATATCTGATCACACGCATGGTGTGTTTAGAGATATTTTTGTTTGAATAAATGAAACATTTGGTCTGACGTGCACCCTACAATGTATAATGCTAGATAAATCACTAAGTTAGATAATTTGGCTCCTCCGCTCCAGGAGACCCACAATTTTAATATTTTCAAAATGGATTTAAAATTTAAGGAAATTTTTTCTATGGTATAATTGTTCTCTACGTATCTATATAACATAAAATGATACGATGATTTATAGGCCACACAAAAAGGAAAAAATTAGCATAAAACAACAAAGTTCCCGGCTAGGATGGGTTGGCTGCTCGCAAGGCGAGGGCAGAGCGGATCGAGACGATGGCGACAAGGTTGACTGATTTGGAGGAGGCACGGTGTAACATCCCGATTCTCGGAATGTTTAAGAATTTTTTTCCCCAAAAAATCAGGGCGAGAAAATTTCATATGTTGTCTTGTGTGATATTGTTGTGTAGCATGTTTCCCTAATGCACGTACAATATTTGGTGAACGTTCGCCATGTTTATAGTTTTGTAGGATTATTCTAGGATTTGATTTGTTTATCAAAGCATGGAATATTTCATGTCTTATTTTAATTTTGTTTGGCATGGCGATGTTTAGATATGGTTTACATATTAATTTCCATCCATGCCGCATGCTTGTTTTATCGGTTTGAATCCGGGACATGCCTACGATTGATATTTATATATTTTTTCCTATGTGTTGTTGCATAGCTCTCTTCATACTAGATGTCTATTGAAATGCTTTGTTATTTGGAAGTGACTACATTATAGTTCATTGCATATAATATTATTACTTAGTTGTTACTCTTTTTTTGATGTTATCCAAGATTACATGGTGTTGGTTCCTTTATACTATGTTGTAGATTTGTATTGCTATCTATAGGTTATGCTTGTTGCATATAATTTGCTTTATTATTTCTTGTTGATTATCCAAGTTATTATATTTACCTAGGATGGTAGCTATGCATGCTTAGTTGATTGACATGTCATGTTAGTACTTACTCAAGTAGAAGTCATATTTGGTTGTATGCCTACCATGTGTTATATCATTGGTAGTTTGTACCTTATGTTCATACATTTGGTTAACGTTTACTTGGTAGATATATCATAGTGATTTGTTGATACCATACATTCTTTTATTTAAGAATTTCTTGCCTTATCAATACTGTGTCATGATGTTCGATTGTATAACTTGATTGCATAACGTGTGTGTGTACCAATCCGTGTGTTGTATGATGCTTAGTTGTGTACCTTTTATATATTTGCAAGTGTATCATGACTACATAGAAATGCATGTCATGATCTTGATATTCTTGCTTCTATAACGCATGTTGATTTGGTTGATGAGATGATCTAGTTGTATACTTTGTACGTGCTTAGTATGCTTCCATGTTCTCATTTATCATAACTAGCATGGTAGTGTTGTATGCTAACGTCGTTCTTGATCTTTAGGTCACTTGTTATCAACTAGGTTATCTCGTAGTTACACATTGCATTTTATTAGTAGCATATTTTGGTATCTCGTGTCATGATCATCTATGCTTAGCATCATATCTGGTTTAGCTTACTGTTGCATTTGTAGTATGCCTAAGTCTAGACATCAAGTCATGCTAGTTATCTTTCATGTGTTATTATATTCCATGTGTTATAGTTGTACTTGTGTTGCTCATATATGCTTGACTTGTCTGATGTTAGTGTTATGAGTGTTTGGCACATGTTGCATTAGCTCATCACATGATTAGGATAGTTTACCTTTCAATAGTTGAGTTGTGTCTTTCTCATATGCTTAGTGCACATTGTTGCTTTGTTGTTAATCATGTTGTGGTAATCTTTTTGCTAGAGGTCATTTGGATATTAGTTGTTTCCTTTATTATAAAGAGTGTCCTAGTTTAAGTGTCTTCTCATGGTCACTCATATGTTTAATGCTTGTCTTATTAGATACGACCTCTTCACGATTCTATACTCACATGCCTTGTATGATGTGTCTGGTTATTTAATTTTTCCAATTAGTTTTGTGATAGCATTGGTTTGTCTTTTGTCATAGAAATGCTTGCTAATAGTTGTTATGATTGGTGTTTAGTCTTTTCCTATTGTTAACCATTATAAATATTTGGATACATCCAAATATTTACTTGTGGTTGATTATTAATCTTAATCATATCATGCCTGGATAGTAGTTCACTCTTTTGTTCCATGTCTTGTACAATTTCTTGTTAATTGTTTGACAAATGACTTGGTTTGTCATAATAGAGTTGATCCTACTTTATATTAATAATGTTATAGGGTTAGACCTAGGTCAATTTGATTCATGTTGTTGAGTGATTTTTGATTGCTTAACTAGTATGGTTTGTAATGTTTGTTCGTTTGTCTTACGGAACTATTGCCTTTTGAATT
This sequence comes from Triticum aestivum, assembly GCF_018294505.1. Taxonomy (NCBI): domain Eukaryota; kingdom Viridiplantae; phylum Streptophyta; class Magnoliopsida; order Poales; family Poaceae; genus Triticum; species Triticum aestivum. Next base: position 301,091,703 of record NC_057807.1, read on the forward strand.
ATTATATAGTTGATGAATATGTTTGACTACTATTGACCATTATAAATATTTAGATTCTATCTAAATATCTATTTGTGGTTAACTATTACCTTCTTCATGTCATGTTGTAAACTCTGTGGTTAAATGCATAGGATGGTTCCTTTTCATGTGTATTGATGCCATTGTGTTTGTTAGATAGTAGTTTCCTATATAGTTTGTCAAGATGTGTAGTGGGCACTACTAGTGTTTAATTGCATATTCGTATTGGAACGTTAGTCTTGATCGCCAAGTACTTCTTAGTTGTGTCAACCTCAACCATGTCACTTCAATGAATCCTCTCTCTTACATCCAATCGTGCTACCTCATTTCGGAGTCTCCATCTTGATCAATATCTTGTTATCCACCCACTCTTAAATTGTTTTGGATGTTATTTGGATTTGTTATTGCTTTGGTATTTATTTGTTTGTCTTTTGCTATCACTACGATGAGTAGGGAGTGACAACGGTGTTGGACACGGACATAAACAGGTTACCGAAGAAGGACTCAACAACGAAGGCATGCCTCCTTCTTGATCATACTTATCCTATGGTTTACAAAATTGCATTGAGTTTTTATGGTTACTATATGCATGCTATTTTTAATTCTCGTAGCTAGCGTGTCGATTGACACATTAACTTGATCCGCTTGTCGCCTATTCATTTGACACCTAAGTAGAATTAAAGTATTCCGATAGAGTAGAAATGCTTAGCCATGCTTATCCTATAGGTGCTTTGTTGAATGACCTCTGAGTCATTGACAGTTGAAACGTATCGCTGAGCTAGGACAGTTGGCCCTTGTTGATCTCCTCTACTCTCTTCTACTCTGGGTGAAACTTACCATCTGAATACTGGTGCGGGCGACAGCTGAGTCAAGGATTGAAGGAGCGATTGGCCGCCCTTCACTTGTTGAAGGGGGCAATCAGTCGTCCGTGCCGCATGAGGCCTAATAAGTCTTGGATTTGAAGATTGTGATAACAGTACAGCCACATGCTATATGGGCACTGGCTTGGTTAATTAGTTAGTTCACTCTTATTGTCGTCATCGCCGTACCGCAAATGGGATAGCTGCCTTGCGAGGAGTATCCTCGGCACAAAAGGGGGGGCCGGACTGTGAACTGCGGTTACTTCCGTGTTGAAATCTAGTGGGCTTGGCACAGTAAGTTTGGTCTAATGAAAGACCTCGTCACAATCTCCCTACCGGTATACCAAATGGTGTACTATGCCAGCGGCCGCTGGTGGCAACAAGTCGAGATTGTGTCGTGTGGGTAAAGTGTACAACCTCTGCAGAGTGTAAAACTATTTGAATAGCCGTGTCCACGGTCATGGGCAACACATGAATCTTTCTTGACGTACGGGACCTGTCTTGCTTATTCCCTCTTTGCCACTATTCTTGAAACCTATGAAGACGTGAGTTGATCGAGGATCCTCACTTGATGAAAGTTATTCTGGAGAGAAAACATGTTTTCATCTAAAACTGTTATTATTCATGTACTATGTTATTTTCAAACAAAATTAGCTTTTATGCAAATGAGCCATACAACCTTCCTTTGAAGCCACATGTAGCTATTAGGTCCTTCCTCGAGGGAGGCATGTTGAGTATGTAATGTACTCATGGCAATAATTTTTACAACAGAGTTTCATGAAGACAAAGGTGATAACTACGACAACTATGGCGATCCATAGGAGTGAGGTCACGTGGACTACATCGACTGCCTGTGGCTGAGATGGAGTCGCTACACATTGTACTTTCCGCTGCTTTCTGGTTGTAATAAATGTCATGAGACATTTCTCTATGTATGCCTTGTGGCAAGATATATTTAAACTTGTAATACCTTTTACGCATTGTGCAATGATATCATTTCGATGTGTTGTCAACAATGATCCTGGGGTTGACAAATATACACAGGAGGGTATGAAAGTTAATTCCGGGTTCTCACAGAAGTGGTATCAGAGCCGATGTCGACCTAGTCGCGTGGTCTTAGTTAGAAATGGAAAGCTTTAGGGACTATTTTTTTAATAAGAAAGACTATTTTGAAAAGGATCATTCTCGTACTCTTCTCCTTCACTATTGCTATTCTCACCTCATCTTATTCAATTGAGATTTAAACTCTACTTCTCCACCTTCTTCTTTGTAGTAGTGAGAAACCATTTCCCCTGCCCTTGGTATTGAAAAGTCAGAAACTTCACACGATGTGCCAGGAATTTCAAGATAACTTCAACCCCTGAAGCTTTGAGTAGCAACATTTTTTCAAGAGAAGACACTTCTAGAACTCAAAAGTCAACAACCATCGATCATGATTCAATCGTCAACGTTGAAGATTTGCCCCAAGATTTATTGTGACCAGCCATATAGGATTAGGTTGGTTAACACCCATGTAGTGGTAGGACTCGTAGCTTGTAGACGCAAAACCTTTCTTGTGTGAGTATTGTCTGCATATTTTTGGTGTTTTCCTATGCAGTCATACTAAAACCCTATTTTCCAAAATGAGTTGCTTTTGAGTTCTATTTGGATAGCTTCATGGTTATCTTGCTGTTATCTTTTGTTTATCTTCTGTGGTACCTTCACCTTTTGTAGGATTTTTTTTACTCCTCTTATGTTCTCTCCCTCTTCTCTATAAACACCGGAGGACAGTTTGAGAGCAAAGAAGTTGCAACAACCATTTGGAGGTCTATTGTCAAAGTGAACCCCATGGAAAACATCTTTTAAGGGGGGGTAGTATAAGGTTATTCGGCGAGATTGAAGAATTGAAGACCTTCATTCGCAAAGAAGATGAAGATTGAATATTTTCAATACATGTAATATAAATTTCAACCTGAAGGAAGAATCAATGAGTCTATCCACACCAATGCTTCGCCTACAGAAGAAGAGAAAGACTGAAGAATGTCAACCACTCAGAGAAGCTATCAGATTACCATCGCCAAGACCGAAAGACTATTCCAATCTTTGAGCAAGCTAGAGATAGCATCGCCAATCAAACTATCTCCAAGCAAGACCCCAAAAGTTGTATGTCGCCAAGTTCAGAATCGACCATGGTTCCACAAGTTTATGAGAAGATGTGTGTCGAAGACGAAGCTTACCCAAACCCATTCTCTTTAGTCAGCCTGAATCTCGGGGACGAGATTTCTTTTAAGGGGGTTAGATCTGTAACATCCCGATTCTCGGAATGTTTAAGAATTTTTTTCCCCAAAAATCAGGGCGAGAAAATTTCATATGTTGTCTTGTGTGATATTGTTGTGTAGCATGTTTCCCTAATGCACGTACAATATTTGGTGAACGTTCGCCATGTTTATAGTTTTGTAGGATTATTCTAGGATTTGATTTGTTTATCAAAGCATGGAATATTTCATGTCTTATTTTAATTTTGTTTGGCATGGCGATGTTTAGATATGGTTTACATGTTAATTTCCATCCATGCTGCATGCTTGTTTTATCGGTTTGAATCCGGGACATGCCTACGATTGATATTTATATATTTTTTTCCTATGTGTTGTTGCATAGCTCTCTTCATACTAGATGTCTATTGAAATGCTTTGTTATTTGGAAGTGACTACATTATAGTTCATTGCATATAATATTATTACTTAGTTGTTACTCTTTTTTTGATGTTATCCAAGATTACATGGTGTTGGTTCCTTTATACTATGTTGTAGATTTGTATTGCTATCTATAGGTTATGCTTGTTGCATATAATTTGCTTTATTATTTCTTGTTGATTATCCAAGTTATTTTATTTACCTAGGATGGTAGCTATGCATGCTTAGTTGATTGACATGTCATGTTAGTACTTACTCAAGTAGAAGTCATATTTGGTTGTATGCCTACCATGTGTTATATCATTGGTAGTTTGTACCTTATGTTCATACATTTGGTTAACGTTTACTTGGTAGATATATCATAGTGATTTGTTGATACCATACATTCTTTTATTTAAGAATTTCTTGCCTTATCAATACTGTGTCATGATGTTCGATTGTATAACTTGATTGCATAACATGTGTGTGTACCAATCCGTGTGTTGTATGATGCTTAGTTGTGTACCTTTTATATATTTGCAAGTGTATCATGACTACATAGAAATGCATGTCATGATCTTGATATTCGTGCTTCTATAACGCATGTTGATTTGGTTGATGAGATGATCTAGTTGTATACTTTGTACGTGCTTAGTATGCTTCCATGTTCTCATTTTATCATAACTAGCATGGTAGTGTTGTATGCTAACGTCGTGCTTGATCTTTAGGTCACTTGTTATCAACTAGGTTATCTCGTAGTTACACGTTGCATTTTATTAGTAGCATATTTTGGTATCTCGTGTCATGATCATCTATGCTTAGCATCATATCTGGTTTAGCTTACTGTTGCATTTGTAGTATGCCTAAGTCTAGACATCAAGTCATGCTAGTTATCTTTCATGTGTTATTATATTCCATGTGTTATAGTTGTACTTGTGTTGCTCATATATGCTTGACTTGTCTGATGTTAGTGTTATGAGTGTTTGGCACATGTTGCATTAGCTCATCACATGATTAGGATAGTTTACCTTTCAATAGTTGAGTTGTGTCTTTCTCATATGCTTAGTGCACATTGTTGCTTTGTTGTTAATCATGTTGTGGTAATCTTTTTGCTAGAGGTCATTTGGATATTAGTTGTTTCCTTTATTATAAAGAGTGTCCTAGTTTAAGTGTCTTCTCATGGTAACTCATATGTTTAATGCTTGTCTTATTAGATAAGACCTCTTCACGATTCTATACTCACATGCCTTGTATGATGTGTCTGGTTATTTAATTTTTCCAATTAGTTTTGTGATAGCATTGGTTTGTCTTTTGTCATAGAAATGCTTGCTAATAGTTGTTATGATTGGTATTTAGTCTTTTCCTATTGTTAACTATTATAAATATTTGGATACATCTAAATATTTACTTGTGGTTGATTATTAATCTTAATCATATCATGCCTGGATAGTAGTTCACTCTTTTGTTCCATGTCTTGTACAATTTCTTGTCAATTGTTTGACAAATGACTTGGTTTGTCATAATAGAGTTGATCCTACTTTATATTAATAATGTTATAGGGTTAGACCTAGGTCAATTTGATTCATGTTGTTGAGTGATTTTTGATTGCTTAACTAGTACGGTTTGTAATGTTTGTTCGTTTGTCTTACGAAACTATTGCCTTTTGAATTATTATATAGTTGATGTATATGTTTGACTACTATTGACCATTATAAACATTTAGATTCTACCTAAATATCTATTTTGTGGTTAACTATTACCTTCTTCATGTCATGTTGTAAACTGTGTGGTTAAATGCATAGGATGGTTCCTTTTCATGTGTGTTGATGCCATTGTGTTTGTTAGATAGTAGTTTCCTATATAGTTTGTCAAGATGTGTAGTGGGCACTACTAGTGTTTAATTGCATATTCGTATTGGAACGTTAGTCTTGATCGCCAAGTATTTCTTAGTTGTGTCAACCTCAACCATGTCACTTCAATGAATCCTCTCTCTTACATCCAATCGTGCTACCTCATTTCGGAGTCTCTATCTTGATCAATATCTTGTTATCCACCCACTCTTAAATTGTTTTGGATGTTATTTGGATTTGTTATTGCTTTGGTATTTATTTGTTTGTCTTTTGCTATCATTACGATGAGTAGGGAGTGACGACGGTGTTGGACATGGACAGAAACAGGTTACCGAAGAAGGACTCAACAACGAAGGCATGCCTCCTTCTTGATCATACTTATCCTATGGTTTACAAAATTGCATTGAGTTTTGATGGTTACTATATGCATGCTATTTTTAATTCTCGTAGCTAGCGTGTCGATTGACACATTAACTTGATCCGCTTGTCGCCTATTCATTTGACACCTGAGTAGAATTATAGTATTCTGGTAGAGTAGAAATGCTTAGCCATGCTTATCCTATAGGTGCTTTGTTGAATGACCTCTGAGTCATTGACAGTTGAAACGTATCGCTGAGCTAGGCCAGTTGGCCCTTGTTGATCTCCTCTACTCTCTTCTACTCTGGGTGAAACCTACCATTTGAATACTGGGGCGGTCGACAGCTGAATCAAGGATTGAAGGAGCGATTGGCCGCCCTTCACTTGTTGAAGGGGGCAATCAGTCGTCCGTGCCGCATGAGGCCTAATAAGTCTTGGATTTGAAGATTGTGATAACAGTACAGCCACATGCTATATGGGCACTGGCTTGGTTAATTAGTTAGTTCACTCTTATTGTCGTCATCGCCGTACCGCAGATGGGATAGCTGCCTTGCGAGGAGTATCCTCGGCACAAAAGGGGGGCCCGGAATGTGAACTGCGATTACTTCCGTGTTGAAACCTAGTGGGCTTGGCACAGTAAGTTTGGTCTAATGAAAGACCTCGTCACAATCTCCCTGCCGGTATACCAAATGGTGTACTATGCCAGCGGCGACTGGTGGCAACAAGTCGAGATTGTGTCGTGTGGGTAAAGTGTACAACCTCTGCAGAGTGTAAAACTATTCGAATAGCCGTGTCCACGGTCATGGGCAACACATGAATCTTTCTTGACGTACGGGACCTGTCTTGCTTATTCCCTCTTTGCCACTATTCTTGAAACCTATGAAGGACATGAGTTGATCGAGAATCCTCACTTGATGAAAGTTATTCTGGAGAGAAAACATGTTTTCATCTAAAACTGCTATTATTCATGTACTATGTTATTTTCAAACAAAATTAGCTTTTATGCAAATGAGCCATACAACCTTCCTTTGAAGCCACGTGTAGCTATTAGGTCCTTCCTCGAGGGAGGCATGTTGAGTACGTAATGTACTCATGGCAAGAATTTTTACAACAGAGTTTCATGAAGACAAAGGTGATAACTACGACAACTATGGCGATCCATAGGAGTGAGGTCACGTGGACTACATCGACTGCCTGTGGCTGAGATGGAGTCGCTACGCATTGTACTTTCCGCTGCTTTCTGGTTGTAATAAATGTCATGAGACATTTCTCTATGTATGCCTTGTGGCAAGATATATTTAAACTTGTAATACCTTTTACGCATTGTGCAATGATATCATTTCACTGTGTTGTCAACAATGATCCTGGGGTTGACAAATATACACAGGAGGGTCTGGAAGTTAATTCCGGGTTCTCACACACGGTGACATCGCAATGTTGTTTAACAAACTATGGAACAGAGGGGTTTTGCAGTGATGGAGAGGATTGAGTTGTTGACTGGCGGTAATGATGTGGGAGGTGGTGGGAGTGTTTGTGCGGCTAGTCAATATGGTAAAAGAGTGAGTGATGGACGCAATGTTTTGGCTCTCAGGTGCATCTGCACCTGAGGTGAACAGTAAATTTGTTTAAAATAGTAAAAAGTCAAACTTTTTTGTGATGCTAGATGCTCATGTGCGTGAAGTACGTGCCAAGTTTTGTGGAGTTTTGACATTTCAGTAGATCTCAGCAAAAAAGACAAATTTTGGGTTGTAAGAAAGTTTACTGTTTGATCAATTTTGTATTTTTTCCATTAGCTCCTCAAATGTCTGAACAAGCTGAAATTTGGCACGAACATCCCGCACGGGAACATCTTTCACCTAGTTTTTCTTCAGAATTTTTTGAAAATTGTAAGTGTTTTTCATTTTTACTGTTCACCGGATGGAGCTAAGTCCGGACACCGAATTGAATATCCGGGTGAGTGAAGCCTTTCCTAGGAGATATTGTGATGTCTAGGAGAAGATAGTGTTAGTGAGAATCCATTACCTGTTTAGTGAGATTTAAATGTAGCCGATGAGGGGCGAGCCCACACATGTCCAGTAAGGTGTGACCCATATGCAAATGTTATGCAAGTCAGACACGAGTCACTACTCGCTACACTCTTGGCTCGTGCTCATCTAGGAAATCTCATTTTCGTTTGGTCGTCCTAGATTTTGTTTAATTATTAGCAAGTACCTTCGTTTTTAAATATTTGTCTTTCTAGAGATTTCAACAAGAGACTACATACAGAATAAAATAAGCGAATCTACATTCTAAAATATGTCTATATACATTCATATGTGATAGTTCATTTGAAATCTCTAAAATAACAAATATCTAGGAACAGAGGGAGTATAAAACGACATTTGGCGCAGCATAATTATAAGCCGCGTTTCACATACACAATGTCTCCTTGTCTAAAGTTGTTGCTCCATGGCAACGCACGCTACCTGCTAGTACTGTTAGGCGCGGGTGGTGGGCAGTCATGCAGGGACGTCGCCTAAGTTCAAATCCAAAATATGTAGGAAAATCTTTTGCGTGGACGTCAGACTCTTGGTTCTGCGTAGGACGTCGCTGTGCACAGCCAATAAAAACCTGCCCGTACATCTTGCTGCATGGGCCCCAAAATCTCAGCACTTGGGCAGGGAGATACATCACGCATGTGCAAATCAACATCTCCTCTCCTCTGTATTGGGAGGACAATAAGATGTTGATTTGGCACTTAAACTAAAACGGCTTCAAAGCATGTGAACTGGAAAATACATGCGTGACAGCAGAAAATAAAAACTCAGCTCGATCTTAAAGTTTCCAACTAGATCGATGTTATCGGTTCCACTGTCGCCTGGATACGGGTGCACACATGCAGTCACTACATATACTCCTAGACAAACCGCATCTCGATCATCGTGGCCCGCGAATTAAGATCCAGCGCCGAAGATGTCCTCACAAGTCGTGCAGTACTGGCCACTGATCTTGATGCACCTCCTGCTGTCATCCAGCAGCGGGGCGACGGCCGGGAAGGTCCCCGCGATCATCGTGTTCGGGGACTCCACGGTGGATCCCGGCAACAACGACTACATCCCCACCGTCGCCAAGGGCAACTTCCCGCCGTACGGGCGCGACTTCGAAGGCGGCGTCGCCACCGGCCGGTTCACCAACGGCCGCCTCGTCACCGACTTCATGTCGGAGGCGCTCGGCTTGGCGACCTCCGTGCCGGCCTACCTGGACGGCAGCTACACCATCGACCAGCTCGCTGGCGGCGTCAGCTTCGCTTCAGGAGGCACCGGGCTGGACACTATGACGGCAAAACTCGCAGTAAGCTACTGGTCGTTACTCTATATGGCAATCATCTTTTTACCCCGTCTCGATTGGTTTTGGCCGGCGAATTTGCACGTCACTAAGGCTAGCTGATGTTGAGCTCTGAAAAGATGTGATCATCGAACTGCGTCTAGAACATTTCAGTTCAGTACTCTATGACTGACGTATAAGGAATAACTACTTGAAACTCCCTCAGTCCTAAAAAACTACTCCCCAATCTCAACTCGGTGGAGTTCAAGTTATTAGGTTACTTAGTGGAGGGAAACATATATTTTCCAATGTTTTCTTGAAACAAATCTTATGGTACACAGTCAAAATTATTGATAACTCAAAAATCCTCGTATGTTTCTGAACCACGAGGTGGTCTGTTTGTACGGTCATACATAAATACTTTGAAGTAATCACAAGACCTGAAATCTATGAGGGATAATTTGCAAGGGTAGTATCTTTCATTATACGACACACACGCGCGCGCGCGCGCACACACACACACACAAAATATGTTCCCATATTGTAGAGCGTGTGTTGATCTGATGGATAATTGGTATAGATATGTTTAGGTCTACTAGTCAAACAGTTCGGTTAATATTCTCTATATCATAAGAAACATCATGATATCACCGCTAGCATTCGGATATATTCGTACAAGCAAGTCGCAAAATACATGAAACCTACTCCCTTCGTTCCAAAATAGATGACCCGACTTTGTATAAAGTTAGTATAAAGTCGGGTCATCTATTTTGGAACAGAGGGAGTACTGTTTTTAAATATCTATATACTCCCCTGTTCACAAATATAAGATGTTTAAATATTTTAATATAAACTACACAGAGACTGAAATGAGTCAATAAACACACAAAAACGTTTCTATATACATCCGATTCAGAAAAAAGTTACTCCCTAACATCTTATATTTGTGAACAGAGAGAGTGCTATTTAAAAACTCATCAAAATCAGGGAAATTGCGGAATACATGATACCGATGCCATTACAGAAAACATTGCAAGGGAACAAAATCAAACATTTGTATCCTAAATTATGTTCACATTGTAGTTATAGTAATTATGTCCTTTAACATTTAATTAATGTTCTTTTAGACTTAAATTCAGTTAGGTTATTGAAAGTGATTCATTGAAAGAGAAATGAAACCGCTTTCACTATCGTTTAATTCATCTTCTTTCCTTTTCAGTACTGTTGGCAGTAATATTGCGCTGTGCTGCGTTACTCCCGATTATGAGAGTACTAAGCAGTACACTAGTACATTTGTTTGGACTGCTACATTGTACCCCTACATGTCATATAACAATTAAATTACATAGTGCTAGAACTGTCTTGTCATCTTCTAAAATGGAACTCTTTGAGAAGGACAAATGTGATATGAGGACATGTACGAAGGTACGACGGTCTGTTTGCATGACTATTTATGTGAGCAGTCTATAAATAACTACACATTTTTTAGTGTGAGATACTTTCAACATCTGAAAGAAGAAAAAAGACACTCGATGCGATGGGATATTCCCTATTTTCAAGGAACAAAAAAATGTAACATCTGACAATAGCAAATAATCACATCGTCGATATGTCTTACAAATTGTCTGTAAAAAACGGACGATGTATCCTTATCTTCCCTTATCCCCTCCCCTCTCTCTCACCTTATACATGTTTAAAATCTTTTAAAGAGAGCTAATATTGCATTGTTGTACATGCCATTAACAATGACTATCACCCCACACAAAAAAAACAAATGACTATCAATAAAATAGTTTTAAAACCGACATGATATTGGAGGGTATTAGGAGGGCGGTTGTGCAGCAGTTCATGTTGACTGTGCGTCTCACCTCTCACTGATATCGACTTCTGCTTTTATGATACATGACGTACACGTCACCACCAAGCATCGGTGGTGACTTCAAAATCCTCTACCATCACGAGTTTAGTAGGCATTCCTATCGATCGATACGTGTGTTAGTGTGTGTCATGGTGTGTATGTATGCAGGTCTTATGGGTTGTTTTATTATTTTCTGAGAAAAATGAACTTCACTTTACGTAACTGAAAAAGTGGAACGGTTTTGTATGATTCTAGTCCTATAAATTGTTCTACCATGTTCCCTTTAGAACAAAGGACTGGCTTCCCAAATATGTGCTTCAAAATTGGTGCATGTTTTTTTCAAAATTCAAACTTCCAGTGACAAATAGTCCAACTATATATAGATTATCTGATACAAAATCAGCGCCATACGAAACTCCGACGATATTAACTTTGTGAAAAATACTCATTTTTTTCACCTATGGAAGTAACTCTTGTCTAACTCAGTTAATTATTATAGTCAGTGATATCAATAAGTCAGCAGCTGGAATACTTCAAGGAATACAAGGAGAGGCTGAAGCACGCCAAGGGCCAGACCGTGGCCGACGAGATCATCGCCGAGGCGCTGTACATCTTCAGCATTGGCACAAACGATTTCTTCGTGAACTACTACGTCATGCCTCTCCGGCGCGCCCAGTACGCGCCAACGGACTACGCCGGCTACCTGGTAGGCCTCGCCGAAGACGCCGTCCGCCAAGCCTACGAGCTCGGCGCGCGCAAGGTCATGCTCAGCGGCATCCCGCCGTTCGGGTGCGTGCCGGCGGCGAGGACGTTGAACCGGGATGCGCCGGGGGAGTGCAACGAGGAGTACAACCGGGTTGCGCAGAGTTACAACGCCGGGGTCAGGGACGCCGTAGTGAGGCTCGGCGCCGAGCTCGCCGGCGCGCGGGTGGTGTACCTGGACGTGTACGACGTGCCGTCCGCCATCTTCGCCCACCCGTCGGAGTACGGCTTCGAGAACGTCGCGCGAGGTTGCTGCGGCACGGGGCTCATCGAGACGACCGTCCTGTGCGGCATGGACGAGGCGTTCACGTGTCAGGATGCTGATAAGTACGTCTTCTTCGATTCGGTTCATCCTTCCCAGAGGACTTACAAGCTTTTAGCGGACGAAATTATCAAAACTACGCTGCAAGTATTCCTAGTATGATATTTTGTACATATATAAAGGAAAACGTTTAAATTAAGCCGGCTGATTTTCCACGGCGCGTAAGCCGCCTGGAACGCACGGACACGTGTCCAGCCCCACGCGTCGCTCACAACCGCCCAGCCTTATCTTCTTCGCATCCACATGTTCGTTCCCACTTCTTTCCACCCGCTTGATGTCAAACGCGGGAGAGGAGGCATGGCGCTGCAGCATGAAGGAGGAGGCTGGAGCCTGGCACCGCTCGCCGGAGGCGGACGCCGCCCATCGCCGGAGGAAGTCGCGTCCCCGTGGAACTCGCCACGACGGCGGAGCTACAATGCAGCACAAGCGGCGCCCCGATCCCGTGGAGCTTGCCAGCGGCGGTACTGCTTGGCTGCAAGGGAGCTCTCGCCGGCGGCTGCACTCGCGATGGTTGTTGAAGCTGCAGTGCTTCAACGCAGCATCTGTAGTGCTGCTCGCTGGCGACGAAGCTTCGATGCAACATCCATGGCGCTGCTCGCCGGCGAAAGAGCTGCAACGCAACATCCATGGTGCTGCTCGCCGGCGGCAGACCTGCAACGCAACAGCCATGGTGCTTCATCGCATCATCCATGGCGCTGCTCGCCGGCGACAGAGCTGCAACGCATCAGCGATGGTGCTTCAACACAGCATCCATGGCGCTGCTCGCCGGCGACGAAGCTTCAACGCAGCATCCATGGTGCTCGGCCGAAGTTGCAATCGAGCTTCGATAGAGCACCGGTGCTGCGTTGGAGCTCGGTCGGAGTTGCAAGCAACGAAGCTTCGCCGGAACCGTTGGAGCTTTATTGGGGCTGCAATGGAGCTAGGCCGGAGTTGCAATGGAGTTCGCCGGAGCGTCATTGCTGCGCTGGAGCTTCATCCGGTTGCAATGGAGCTCACCGGAGGCCGTTAGTGCTGAGTTGGAGCTTCCCGCTGGGGCTGCAATGGCGCTGCGTTGAAGCTGTCACTCTTGCTGCTGCCTGTTGTAATCCAACGCTTCCCAGCATACTGATCCGACGGCTGAACAGGCGGATGATTTCTCTAAGAAATCATCCGGCTGATTTGTAGCATCGCCCAAAAATTATGGAAATCAGATAATAGTGGTAGGAAAGAGTAGATTTTGTGCAGATCCACCTTTGGTTTCCTGGGTAACATGGACATCTTATATGGAAATTTTCTTTTACTTCAAGGGCAGTTTAATCAAACAACAGCATCTCTAGCCAAACTTCTTTGGTGGCGGTTGTGCTAGTGTCGGAGCCAGGTGACGGACGCATGGTGTCAAATTTAAAGGATTTTTCGGTCATGATTGTAATTTTCTTTCTTGGCTGGTGTTTTTTATGCAAAGTCAAACGTTCTAATGTCTTTTTAGTCTTGTCAGGTCACTGTCTACATGACTTGTACTATGATCCTTATGATATAAATGAGACACGTATTACAATGAAATAAAAAAGAGCTGGTCTGCCAGTTACTAGTAGTGATAGGAAAGGGTAGATTTTGTGCAGATCCACCGTGGGTTTCCTCGATAACATGGACACCTTATATGGGATATTTTATTTATTTCATGGACATTTTAATCCAACAAAAAGACATCTCTAGCCGAACTCCTACAATTTAGCTCATCAAATAGCCCCTCAAACCTTAAGTCCTCAAATTTGAGGAGTTCAACAAAACATGTCTATCTGAACCCCTAAAACTTAACTCAATAAAAAAACTTCTTCGTCAATTCCTCTGAGATTTGCTTTACGTATACTATATTTCAACTGTATATTTGCACACATATTAAATCCAAACTTGATAATGAAGGTTCACATAATTCACCAATATTACAAATTTAAATTTTACAAATGAAATTATTCAAATTCAAACACACAAAACGGAAGATCATTTTGGAGCTGGGTATGAACTTGATTTTTGATACGTCGATGAGCTGTGAAGAATCTATGTATCATGTTGGATGGTGTTCCGGCTCAACAAGATCCCTATTGGAGATGTACCGATAGTTGCCTCGCATGCCTCTCTCATCTTCAATGATCATGTTATGCAAGATGATGCAACATGTCATTATTTTCCATATGACCTGCGGGTTCCAATATTCGGCTGGTCCACAAATAATGGCAAAACACTTTTGAAGCACACTAAAAGCTCTCTCAACATCCTTTCTTGATGAATCTTGATGTATTGTGATCTATCGTCGCCATGAGGATGTGGGATTGTCATCACAAATGTGGACCATGGAGGATAGATGCCATTTGCAAGGTGGTAGCAAATACGCCTCAAACATATTTATAAATTTTGTATGATTCATGCTACATTGCTATCAATTATATACACTTTGGGCTTTTTATCAGTTTTTACTAGACTAACATAGTAATCCAGTGCCCAATGCCAGTTCATGTTTTTGGGTTTCAGAAAATCACCATACGGAAATCCATAAAGAATAAAACAAAAATTGGTGAGGTGCTTTGCACCAGAAGAAAACAAGGGGGCCAAGGCCCAACCCTTGCTTGGGCCCATGGGGCCTAGCCCCCCTAGGAGGTGCCCTACTTGCAGGGGGCTAGGGGTGCCTACCTCTTGTGGGGCTCCCCCCGGTGGATCCGATGCCCACTGGTCTATTTATATTCTGACACTTTCATCCTGATTTTCGTGCATTTGTCCGTCGTCGCCACTTCGCGATTCCGTGGCCATGTTAGTTTCATGCCTGATTTGGTACTCTGCCAGAGGGGGATTTCATCTCCATCATCACAAAGATTGATCTTCGTGCTCCAAGATGAGTTGTGAGTAGTCCACCGTTGGACTATGGGTTCATGGCAGTAGCCAAGTTTTAATATCTCCTCTTTATGTGTTTAGATGTTCAACAATAGCCATATGAACTGCCTTACATGATTATGGTTAATCTGATGTATTCTTAGCGGTGATGTTGATCATATTATGAATTATTTCATTATGTTCAGATTTATGGATGGCATCTTGATTGATATATAGATTTATATTATTTTTTTCTGGCTGCTTGTTAACCTTGGCCAATTTTGAACAATAACCAGTAGTGGAAGACGTGTGCATTAGTTGGGTTCAATCTTGCAAGTAATCTGTCGTAGTGACTACTACTTGTGAGCTGCATTGGGATTTTTCCCGAAGAGGAAGGGTGAAGCAGTACAATAGAGATAAGTATTTCCCCAATAGGAACCAAGGTTATCGAACCAATAGGAGAATCACACAAACCCCAATGAACAACACCTTCACAGAAAAGTAAATACTTGCACCCAACGCGGGCAAGGGGGTCAATCCCCTTGAACTCGTTACTTGCAAGGATTAAATCTTGTATAGGTAGATGGATAAATTGCAAAATAAAAGTAAATTAATTAAATTGCAGCAAAGTATTTATAGTTTTTATAATATGGTAAAAGTAGACCTGAATAGAAACCTCGTGAGATCCGTTAGTATAATAGACAAATCATAAACCTTAGGTACTCTTGTAAACTCATTCATAATTTATTCTTGCATAATACATACTGTATTCTAACTTCTCCATGACTTATACCCCCCTCCCCCCTCCCACGATATAAACCATAGTATCATTAAAACAAGCGAACTATGCAACAAAAACAGAATCCGACTAAAACAGAATAGTCTATAATGATCTGAACAAAAACTATACTTTTGTAACTCCAAAAATTATGAACAATTAGGACAATGTGGGCAATTTGTATATCAATCATCTGTAAAAAAAATTAGGATTTTATCACGTTCCAGTGAATTAAAGTAATTCCAATACTGGACGGAAAAGTTTTTGCTTTTTCATACAATCAAGTCAACTATTGTCCAAATAATTCCAAAGGCTTTACTTGGCACAAACACTAATAAAACATAAAAACACAATCAATCAGTAAAGTAGCAAAAATTATGTGAGCACACAAAATAGAAAGTAAAAGCAAAAAATTACGGTAACTTTTCGGTTGCCTCCCAACAAGCTCTTTCTTTATAGCCATTAAAACATGCTTGAGATTTCAATGATGCTCACATGAAAGATAATAATTGAAACACAAAGAGAGCATCATAAAACATGTGACAAACATATTTAAATCTAACCCTCTTCCTATGTATAGGCATTTTATAGGAAAAACAATTATTAAGACAAGCAATATCTAGCATATGCAAATAGGAAGAGTGAGGCATTAATAATTTCAACGCAAAGAGAGGTAATTTAGTGACACGACGATTTTTATAATCATATTTGCCTCTCTAAAAATAATTACATGTAGGATCATATTCAAATTCCACAATATAGCTATCTTATAAAATATTCTCTTTGTGATCCACATGCATAAAAGTTTTACAATCTTCCAAGATAGTGGAATTAGCATCAAATAAAGTCATGACCTCTCCAAACCCACTTTTATCAAAATATTCATAAGATCGAACACTCTCCAAATATGTGGGATTCTTTTTACCTAAAGTTGACACTCTTCCAAACCCACTTTCAATACTATTGCAAACATTATTATCAATGACATATTTATCATGAAGCTTAAATAAATTTTCAAGATCGTAAGAAGCATTATCACCCCAGTCATGATCATTGCAATAAGTAGTGGGCATAGCAAAATCACCATCCCCAAGCTTGTTTCTTTGTATATCATTAGCACAACTGACATTAATAGAATTTATACTAACGTCATTAAAATCATGCTTTTCACTCAAGGAGCTATCATGATTCACTTTATAAATTTCTTGTCAAGCAAATAAAAGGCACATGGCAACACAAGCAAAGATAGCACACAAAATATTTTTGGTATCTTTGATTCTTTAGAAAAGTGGAGGGAGATGAAAAAGAGAAGCAAAGGCAAATAAAAAAGTAGAGCAAGTAATTGATAATTTTTATATAGGAACTTTGTAAGAATTTGATGATGTCTCCTCGACGACGGTGCTAGAAATTCTTTCTGCTACTTGCGAGTTGCGTTGGAATTTTCCCCAAAGAGGGAGGGTGAAAAAGTAGTACAGTAGATACAAGTATTTCCCTCAGTGAGAACCAAGGTTATCGAGCTAATAGGAGAATCACACAACCCCCAATGAACAACACTTGCACACACAAAAGCAAATACTTGCACCCAACACAGGGAGGAGGGTTGTCAATCCCCTTGAAGTCGTTACTTGCAAGTATTAAATCATGTATAGATACATGGATAAATTTCAAAACAAAATAAAAGTAAATAAATTGCAACAAGGTATATTTGGTTTTAGTAATATGATTAAAGTATACTCAGGGGTCATAGTTTTCACTAGAGGCTTCTCTCTCGAAATAATAGCATACAGTGGGTAGACAAATTACTGTTGGGCAATTGATAGAAGATCACATAGTTATGACGTTATTCATTGCAATGATCACACATATAGGCATCACGTCGGTGACAAGTAGACTGACTCATGCCTGCATCTACTACTATTACTCCACCAATCGACCGCTATCCAGAATGCATCTATGGTATTAAGTTCATGACAAATAGAGTATCGCCTTAAGGAAGATGACATGATGTAGACAAAGTAAACTCAAAAAATATGAATGAACCCCTCATTTTACCATTAATGGCAACAATACAGATACGTGCCTAGCTACCCCTTCTGTCATGAGGTGAGGACACCGCAAGATTGAACCGATTACAAAGCACCTCCCCACCTGAAGACAAATCAATCTAATTGGCCAAACTAAATGGATAGATCAGAGAGAAATAAAAAGCTATCATAATCATGCATAATAAAGTTCAAAAAAGAGTTAATTACTTTCAATGAATAATCTAATCATAAACCCACAATTTATCTTATCCCAACAAACACACAGCAAAAGAAGACTACATCGGATAGAACTCCAAGAAGATCGAGGAGACCATTGTATTGAAGATCAAAGAGAGAGAAAAAGTCATCTAGCTACTAGCTATGGACCCGTAAGTCTGTGATGAACTACTCACACATCATTTGATGTAGAAGCCTCTGTGATCGATTCCCCCTCTGGCACAGTACCAAAAAATGCCTCCAGATGGGATCATGGAAGAATGGAAGCTTGTGACGGTGGAAAAACTGTTTCGGGTAGCTCCTTCAGGTTTTCTCAATACTAGATGACCCGTTGCGCCAATGGCGCAAAAAACAAGAGCAAACCATGTATTGGAATCATGCAAGTTAAGAGTGGTCATGACTCGTTACTTCTGTGACGCAAATAACCAAAGCAAATCAAGTATTAGAATCATTATATATTTGCATATAAATATCAATATATGTTTCCTAGTGAACTTATTAATATAAATAGAAGAACATAATCACATACACAAAGGCAAACTGAAGACATTTGTGTGTTTTGTGATGCTCTCAAACAAAATTAAACTACACACGTACCCCTAGGTTGTCAATTTTGTCAATTTGACCAACCTAATACAAATCATATATTACAAAAAAATATACCAATATAAATTCAGATGTTTTATTTTCAAACCGTATAATTTTTATGTTATATAGTTTATATTAGGCTGATAAAATTGGCAACCTAGGTATACGCGCACGACTTGTAAATTGAAATAGAGGGAGTAGTAACCCATCGCCGATGATCTCCAGCAAAAAATAACTCTGCGTATAACTTAAAAATGCATTTTACTAATAGCATCGATATATGTGCCCAATTGATTAACTTCTACATTCCTCGTTTATTCAACATACACACAAATTGATTATGATAATAGTAGTGTAATGTATGAGCCAATAGTGATTTACCTTAATTCAAGTACTCTCTTTGTCCATAAATAAATAAATAAATAAATAAATAAACAGGCGACATATGGAGTAAATATTGTTTGTTGTTTATTTATAAAACATCAAAATGTAAGGATAAATTTGAGATTCTTCCATCGCATTCCCCTGTTTCTCACCCGCAAAAAACCCTCCTATTTGTCTTCTTTCTCAGACCTAGTACATTGTAGTCAGATAAACCATACATTAGGAAATCAAAATCAAAAGAGACAAAAGAGACAGGGGTAAAGGAATAGAAGCACCAAAAGAGACATGGGTAAAGGAATAGAAGCACCTAATAGAGATTTTGTCGTGGACCTATTGATATTGCCCAGGAATGTTTGGTCCCATCCTGAAGTCACGTCCAGCAACAGAAATAGGACGATGGAGGTTAGGTACCCTATAATTCCAAATATGGCCGAGGAAGAGTTGAAAGAAGGCAACCACAACAAAAACAATTCGCCCGAACTCATAAATAATGGACATGTGCATGAACTTTGCTTGTGAAACTTGTACAGCTGAGAGGATTCACTACCAAAATATAACATAAATGAAGTTCATGCAGTTTCAATTACTAACAAAAAAACATGGCGAAGCTGACACAGAAAATGGCAACAACGCATAATAAACTATTTTCCATTGGTTAAGATCCTAGATAAACAAAAACATGAATCCAACCAGGTAAAATGTGGAAACGTAAGCTACAAAATTGCAATTGCTTCAAAAATAGAAGTTTGGTTGTCTGGTATTTTCAGTGCTAAAATTAATTATTTATGATTGATGTGCCCATTTCCCAATTTGAATTTCAAACTTAAAGTGGAATTTTGTTTTTTGATATTTTAGTCAACCACTCGTATTTCCAAAATTGTGCTAACAAAGAAAACCCCACAGTAATTGATATTGATTATTAACATTTCCATTTCGAGTTTACAGAATTTTATGAAGGGCAATTTAGTTTCTGTAATAGCAATGTAGGATACAAGAGTTAGCTTGGTAAATCTATTTGGAACAAGCTCACATTCAAGATGGTGAAAAGAGATAACCGAATCATCTACAAAATGCATGGTGAAAAAAGGCGCAACATTTATTATAGTTGTCATTTGCAATTACAACCATAGATAGATGAACCATAGTCCAGAACAGATCAACGAACATTTTGAGATTGCTCTTAAATTATTAGCATTGACTATACACTCCAGAATGACAAAAGGCTGGGATACATCAAAGCAATAGAAAAAGAACTATTGACATCAAAATATTGAATTGTATTTGCCATTAAATGGAAGGGAAAGGCATAAAGTAACGCAATAAAAGTCACTCGTCTACTTCAGCCACCTTATGCCGCAAAGATGAAATAATTCCAGCTATTAACCACATCAAAAGCTCGTAATGTAATGAATTATGATCAATAGATCGCATGTACACGCCAGTTAAAATTTCATTGCCGCTCAAACTGCATTTAATGGCTGGTTTTCAACGACCAAGAGTTCAAGACACAATATTTCAACCATGGGCAGAACTGCAATATAGGCAATGACACAAATACTGATAGATGAGGCAGTACAATTATTATAATTAACATATCCCTTCAACCAATAGCAAAAGAGGCGTTCACTTAGAAACATAGATGAGCTAGTTGACAACCTTGCTCCAAGAAAACATTTCTCCTGCTACGTACAATGTAAGCAAGTGGGTCCCAACCAATTTGCACCATCACATTCACTATATAACTGATACAAACAACATTAACCAAATCATTTCTCCTCACGAATGAAAGCCTAAAAATTATTACCACGGGGGACCACAACAAACAATAAAGTAGTAGAGCAACAAACAACCAAACAAGATATGACAAAGAACATATCTTTATTCGAGTGCTTGAACCAAGAGCCGACAAAACGGCAGGGTAGTTATTTAAGATGCCCACAACTCAAATTGTTCCCATGGTGAGGTTGAAGAATCTTTCCAATCTAAATTTACATGTCGAGTGATAGACCAAAACTCCATTCATTTAACAAACTAATCAGAACCCCATTCGATTTCTAGCTATTTAAGATCAACTACTTACAGTCTGTCTAAGAACTAAACCATTTTCTTAACAACCTAACTATGGGACATCAACCTAGAACTGTAAGGTAGAATGCCAACCAAAGCATGCAAATGGTTAACCTGAAGAAACACGTAATTTGGAAGATGATCACATGGAAGCGCAACAACCATAGTAGACCATGTTGCCTTGAATCAATATTAAATCACCAACCTTGTATCAGCTTTGTATTGTTCACCTGCATAGGCCGCAGTTGCATAAGCCCATAGATATAGTACAAGCTGAGGCTTGCTCTGATTGTACTCATCAGCATTCTTAGATACCTAAACAAGCAATCAAAAAAGAACAGACTATGAGCAATCAAAATAGAGGAATTATACAGCCTCAAAAATATATACACATGAAATAATATTATTCATTTGACAATTAGTCCCAAACAGAGATATGACCCAGTCGCTTCTCTAGAGTGCCCATACGATCCGAGTTTAAATTTCAACACTATTTTTCCAGCCCATATAGCACACAGTATTTATGTGTGCGTCTCAGAAAGGAATAAGCTTAAATCCCAATCCCAATACAGACAAAACTACATCGAGATACATTTCGGCAATGAATCACAGAAGTGTAAGGCTAAGATTAAATTATAAAGACTATATCCCTCCTTCCCCACCAAAATGTGGCCACATTCAGGCTTTGTCATCCCTCAACTAAATTTTAGACCATTTGAAGATCACAACCAAATTTACTTTCTTAGAAACACCAACATTTAAAACACAGTAAGCATTCTAGTACAAAGTTGTGCTCTTACATTGTTTAAACCTTACTTTACAATGATACATCTCTGGGATATGAAACGGACAATCCTACTGAACATAATCATCATGTTTGTGGAAAAGATCAAGGATTATAACTAACTAATGCATGATGTTTATTAAACAATTAGCACCTGAATGCAAACCTAATGGCCTCTGTGTAGCATGATAAGGAATAAGGATATTAAATGTTCAATCTGATTCTTTTGATATAAATAATGCCTCAAGTAATACTATAAGAAAGGAACAAAATAGGAAGAGACAGGGTACCATGCTCTCACCTACAATAATTTCCTTCCATCTATGGGTTTTCCCTACTACTGATCAAACCATCTTTAAATAGCAGTGCTGAACGCCAATTTTTGTTCAACACGCCAAGAGGAACCCAACAAATATACCTGCAAGCAATAAAAGATGGGTTAAAGGTTCACCCATCTAAAGCAGAGTAGAGAGGTACCAGGTAGCTTACTTTTTTGCACGAGAAACACAAGCAAGAGTGAAGCTGCACAAGAAGATACCTTAGAGAAGCTGTCAATGGAGCCAGTCTGAGCGAGCCAAAGAAGTGTGTGACCTTCCGGTGGCCATCATACGGGTCGGGGTCCTCCTCACGGCAGCGAATCCTCGCGGCGCCATTATCACCTGCTAGGCCTGGGGTGCAAAAAAGTTAGGGTGGCGGAAAAGAAGGGTGATGCTGCAGCGGACGACTTAATATTAATATGCCATCGTATTTCATATTGGCAAAAAGGAGATAGAAATGTAGCAACCTGGCATAACTAATTATCTATACTAATTATTGTCGGATGATTGCATATAATCACTCATCATGAGTAACCGACAGACTGAATGATGGAATGAGAGGACAAATATATCTCATGAAATAGAGTAAGAGAGAGAAACTTGAAAGGAAAAAGCTCAGCGCTTGCAGATGAAAAACATCATATAAAATGGATAATCACCAATCAGGAAATTTATAAGATATGAGCTTGTTGTTGTGATTATCACAAATCTAGTTGATGGATGATTGGAATCAGCTATTTCACTGAATAAACAATGGTCATGGCAAAGTTTCACTGACGGGAATCAGCTACAATCACAGAAATGTTTATGACTGGTCTTACACAGGTAGCAAGCTTCAGTTTCGCTCACAGGAATAAGGGATTTGTATATCTATGCGACTATGACATGTGTATTGACACTTTATTTAGACAAGCATGCAAGGAAAATATATTCATGGCACAGTTTCAGTTTTGTGCCATAAAGAGAGGTTGTCAAGTGTGTTGTCCATAACAAAGATGACCATATGTATCAAGAATAGTGAGGTATGGAGAAAATACACTCTCTCAGGAACACAAGCAGGTTGGTATGTTTTTTTCTGGATTCTATTTCTGTTACCTATGACAGCTACTATTAATGGAATTAACCAACGGCAGCCTGCTCTCTGATTTCAAAGTAAAATGTTTTCAATTCCTCTCTAACATATGCGCTTTATTCAGACAAGCACACGAACAAGACAATCATCGAAATAGTATTATGTTCTCATCAATGGTGCTTAAGTTGTTGTGTGCATTCTTCTCAAGTCAGAGATATGCATGTACTGAGGTTGGTTTCAGATCAATTGATAATCACCTGAACTAACTACAGCACACGGTCTGTAAATCAAGATTGGGAACATACCATGCACATGATTTGTGTAGTATTTATCTGACCGGTATCTGCTGTTGTTGCAGGTACTCATGGGCAAGGAGGGTAGGCACACGTGCATGCTGGAGCTCCATGTCTGGCCGGTTGAAGGCCCAGCTACAACCAAGAGAGTACTGCTACCCTACCCTAACAAGAACTCATACTTTTAGCACAAACTCACGGGAGAAACTGGATGTGGCTAGAGGAGGGGCCTCACCTTGAACCGTCGCCTAGCACGAGCAGCACCGCCTTGTCCGGGAAGGAGGCCCAAGCCTCTCACGATACCATCGCCAGATCCACGAGGCCCGGGCCCGGGCCGGGGCTGAATCCAGGCGTTGTCCTCCTCCTCGCTTGTTTGCGACGTCCCTCGACTGCAGGGCGACGCGAGCGCTGCCGAGAACTTCGATCTGGCTTCCTTTTCCCCACGCTGTCATCCTCCTCACCTCTTCCTGCTCCTACACACCCACGCTGTGTGGCCCTGCCCTCCCATGCTCTCCCATCCGTAACCACTGCGTGCATGGGCGCCGGATCGAGAGGAGGATAGAAGCGAAGCAAGGGGCGGCGTGGTGGTGGAGACTGGAGAGCATGGGAGGGGGCGAGGAGAGGCGGCGGTGCACACGGAAGGGAAGGGAAGGGGACATGGGGCTCGAGGACGGGCAGGGATAGGTGATTAGGTTTTCACCGCACAGATGGCACATCCCCTACTTCAGATACCCAAAACAAGAGCCAACTCACGTCATTCTTTGGACCCACATCTAACAAGGCCTATCAGTCATCCACCCTTAAAACCAGAACAAAGGTGAAATAGAATTGACGGTCCAGCGATTGTCAGCAGCAAAAAATGTACGACGGTAACCAGATCGAACGGCCTGCACGGTGAAAATCTCTCGCTAGAATGGCGCGTAGCTTAGCTGGTTTTATATGTCCCATTTGAGAATTATAGAAGTGGAATTAGATCAGACAGAGCCATGTGGGGCCCACAAGGTAACAGGGCGTGCCCTGTTGCCTTGCCATCTCCTCGTTTGCCACCTGGTCTTCTCCCGAGGCTTCTAGGGTCTTTTTTGTCCAGAAAAATCATTAAAAAGTTTTGTAGCGTTTGGACTCCGTTTGGTACTGATTTTCTAGAAAAACCAAAACCAACCAGAAAACAACAACTAGCATTAGGAACTGGGTTAATAGGTTAGTCCCCAAAAATCATATAAACTAACATTAAAATGCATATAAAGTATCCAATATTGACAATATAATAGCATGAAACAATCAAAAATTATAGATACATTGAAGGTGTATCAGTGACATAAAATGGAACAGTCTTGCATAGATTTGTTGCCACTAAGGGCCCTTAAGTTTATTACATGGTTCATTGGAATCCCATAAAGAATAGTATGCCATCTTGCTCAAAGCAATTACCTATGTTCACACTTAAAGAACAAATGATGCAGATGGATCTTGATTTATGGACGTGCTATTTAGCTATAAGATGCAGAGGGTATCTCAGTCTAACAAAATTATGGATGTATTGCATATGTAGAATCAACACATTTGTACGTTCGACAGGAGCATGAAATATTTCATTATGTGCCTTTTCACATGATTATGTTACTTGCCACACACATTTATTTATTGGAGAGATGCACTTGGTGAACCTATGAACCCCGATCCATTTTTTACCATAAGAATCACCTTCCAACAACTTTTACCCGCATTTTTATTTTTAGTATTATTTTATTCCAAAAATATAAAAATATCATCTACTACATTATTTTTAAAATTGTCTTGTGCCAATAGCAAGAATGGCAAGGTTGACACCCTCGTTAGCTCTGTTGGGGAGACAAGTGAAGTTTATTCTTGGTGTAGAGTGATGACACACAAATATAAGGGATCGCAACAGTCTTCAAAGGTAGTATTTAACCAAAATTATTGATTCGATGCAGAGGGGTCTAGAGAATAATTATAAGCCTTAGGAGTTGAGTTGTCAAAAAAATTAGCCTTGGAATAGTAGGAGATGCTCCTACTACATATATATCAAGAAAACAACAATTGTTTACATATTTACAACGGACCCAACACCACTTTGGGTGTGTGTGGGGGGGGGGGGGGGCTGAACTATGAGAAACTTAAATTAGGCTATCAACAAACTCATAAATGAAGATTCTTTTATTCTCAGGGACTTTATACCTAAGGTTAGAGAAGTCTTGTATGAACCTGTCCTTCAAGGAGGAGAAGGATGGATGTATGCCATGGAAGTAATTATTATTGCGTTCTTTCCAATGACTCTAGGCAACCACCAAGAAGATGTCCATGAACATTTTATCTCTCCACTGATTTTTTTCCCTTGTTCAACTAGCTGCAGCATGCCTTGATGTGTGAGACAACGCACTCCCAGAGTTAGCCAGCAAGCTTGACTGAACTGACAATGAAAGAATAGATGCTCTGCGGTCTCTTCTACATGTCTCTCACACACACTACTGCAGGATGCTGCTAACGCGACACTACAATCTAAGGCCCTTCGACGAAACTGTGTGTGATGCATTAATCGCAAACGGTGATGTAAAAATGTCAAAAAAGTGCAAAACGTTTGCGATGGCGGATACGTCAAACACAGTTCAGATTTTAGTTGCATGTGCGATGCAGGGCATATAGTTCAGTTCAAAGAACTATTTGCGATGAGGCAGAACAACAGAAACGGGCAGCCAGATGAAGCTGTGTGCGATATACGACATACAGTTCACTCGGATGAATTGTTTGTGATTAGGCAACACAAAAGAAACATTCAGCCAGATCAAGGTGTGTGTTATATACGGCATACGTTCACTCGGATGAACTATTTTGCATTGAGCCAAGAGAATAGAAACGGTTCAATTTAACAAGATGTATGTGATACGCGGCAAACAGGTCTATAATCAGAAATGTGTGCGAAGGCCGATAATAACACAGACGATTGCTGCTAATAAGCCATGTGTGTTGTGGGCAAACGCTTGCTGGTATACAATTGTCAGTGATTGATGAAATCATCAATGACAGGCTCCCTAGTATGGTCGGTGTGCGATGTCATTGCACACAGACCAACAACATATGTACTTATAACTTATAAGGACTTGATTCCATAAACAGACTGAACATCCAATTACATAGGTGGCTATGACCTTTGCACACACCAAAGTATGTTCCAAAATGCCTAGAAAACTCAAATAATATATAAAAAGGCAAAATGAACCCTGAATACTTTCATATTTTTAGGAAGACGCTCATATAGTTGCATGTTGCCTCTGTAAAATAAATCAATGCGGGAAGAGACATCATATGTCGTTTCGCACACATAGGTGACAAGTTCCCTCTCGGAACCATGAGCCTTTTTGAGAGAAGCTCCGGTTTGTAAGAAGTTTATACCAAAACTTGTCCCAAATTGGACTAATTTTTTACCACAGCATGTTGGTGCCATGTCATAACACCATGCCAAGTTTCATGATTCTGAGGCAAGTTTTGGATTTACAGTAATTTTAAAACTAGGTTTCTTATTGTTTATTGTGGAGTTGACACCATCCTGGATAGGTTTTTTCCTCATGGGTCCCAAATGACAAATTCAAATATGTCACTACCATGCAACTTTTCTTATTAAGAATTACAACCCATTTGGTGTGCTAGCTGAAAAATAAGTTTGTGGGTGCTGGAGGGCGCTAAGAACTTGTGGGTTCTATAATAAACAAAGATCTCAAGGATCTAGCGAGAGTGATGTTCTTTCCCTTTGTTGTGAATGCTTATAATATTTATGTCTTAATTAAAGAAATGGCAAGCCATTGGCCCAGTATGAAAGAAGATATGGGTCAAAGCTGAGTTGAAAAGGGCAACAATATCTAACTCCAACTTACAAATAGTACAAAAGCACGAGAATTAATTGCTCATCAGGTTAAAAAAATCCAGATTGAACAGGACAATGACATCTAACTCAACCAAAGTTTTCGGCAGTCACAGTCAAATGGATCGGTCTGATCCATAAAATCAAGATCCTAGTACAAAAATTCTAGTGCTCCATGATGATGACAAGGTGTTGTAAATAGAAGCCGAGCACGATCAGAAGCCCTTAGGTCCACCTAGAACTTCTTTCTATGTTGTTCAACACTTGCCGTCGTGAGAAATTTCTTGTCGAAAAACTTAATCCTCACGGACAATAGTGCCCTTGCATTCAACATGAGGAATGTGACAAAGCTAGTGTTTGGATTGTTGGATGCATATCCTTCCAGCATTACTTTCTTCAAACGAATGTCATGAGATCTGAGAAAATCCCGGTGCTTCTTGCACCATCGATTGGTTATACCTTTTTCTCCATGTGTTAGTGCCTAAATAGAGATGAAGATTGAAAACAGTTAATGTCTAAAAAAGATTACGTTGAAAGAGCGATAGCTGAACGATTAATTATAGTACACTATAGATGGGCTTTCAATGTGTGTGAAATCATCACCTTTATATACAAATTCTCCAGACATGAAAAGCATTGCAACAAGGCAATAATGGTGTTGAGATCAAAACACCACATACTGATATATAAGGTCTTGACAGAGTCCACCACCACTGGTAGGATGGACAAGTTCTTCACTGAGTATAGAACATAATATTAGCACTAGAAGTGTACTCCAAGATGATACTTAACTTATGCGAACAAATGAAAAATGCAAATTACAAAAGTGTACATGAATAATATACAGTACCTCAATAGGTGTGGAGGCAAACACCATCTCGAACCATTTAAACGAATCACGAATTGCACCCAAGGCCTCCAGTTTAGGCGTAGAGACCACAATTATTTGCGAAGGTTTATAACAACAATCAAGGAGCAACCTTTGAAGTGAAGGGGCATCTTCGATGATGAACTCCCGTCCTTCAAAATTAATTCCAATGCTTACAAGGTGAGACGACTTTATTTTGAGACAAGGGATATGGATTCCTTTTTACAAAAACAAGCACCAAACGCTCCAGTGCAGGGCAGCTGGAGTGGATGATGTTGTGCAGTGAGGCCACCGGCAGATCAACCAACACAAGCACAAGTTTTTTCAGCAGTGTGAGTCGAAGCACTTGTACCAGATTGTCTGCTAGATGGCACTAGTTCAAGGTGGCATTGTGGAGAGAAGAGGAAAACCATGAGATGGGCATCTGTGGTGAGGGCACAGATGCAGCTCTTGGTGGTAATGTATCGATGTAGTAAAGGTAGAACTCAAGTTGCTGGAGTTTATCGAATTCACAGGATGTCAGCCAAGTGGCTACCATGCAGGGTATGTCTAGCAGGTAGCATGCCGGGACGCAGATGCGTTGAATGGAACCCTGGTGGGAGGAGATGATGGCTCCGGGGAGTTCAAAATCATCATCGACAGATAGCTGACGATAGTTGATATTAAGAGGCGCGGCGCGCCACTGAGTGCGCCACCGAGATGCGAGGACTTGTGTGCGGCAGCCATCCTTGGTGGGGAGAAGGGAGGTGATCTCCCCATGGATGGCGTCCGAGAGATTGTTGATGCGGTCTGCCAGAGATTCTACTGGTTCCTTAGGTCCAGGGGGTGTGGCCGCTTCTGTCCACGCTATCGGGTCCAAGATCTATAACCGGTGGTGGCGCTGGCCGTAGCCTCATTTGTGTACATACCAATCCGAAAGAAAAAATGGAAGAAACATACATGTAGGACATTCAAAATCAATTCTCAAGATCTGAGAAAAAGGCACAAACATATATGTAGGACATTCAAAATCAATTCTCAAGATCTGGCCACAAATTATTGCTACCTCTTGAGCTTGCGTTGGTTTTTCCCTTGAAGAGGAAAGGGTGACGCAGCAAAGTAGAGTAAGTATTTCCCTCGGTTTGAGACCCAAGGTATCAATCCAGTAGGAGACAACACACTAGTCACCAAATACCTGCACAAACAATCAAACAAACTTGCACCCAACACGATAAAGGGGTTGTCAATCCCTTTACGGTTACTTGCAAAAGTGAGATCTGATAGAGATAGATAAACAGTAAAGTAAATACTTTTGGTATTTTTGGTTTATAGATCGGAAAGTAAAAGATTGCAAAATAGTAGATCGGAAACTAATATGATGGAAAAGAGATTTAATATGATGGAAAAGAGATTTAATATGATGGAAAAAGAGACCCGGGGGCCATAGGTTTCACTAGTGGCTTCTCTCAAGATAGCAAATATTACGGCGGGTGAACAAATTACTGTCGAGCAATGGATCGAAAAGCGCATAGTTATGATGATATCTAAGGCAATGATCATGAACATAGGCATCATGTCCGTGTCAAGTAGACCGAAACGATTCTGCATCTACTACTATTACTCCGCACATCGACCACTATCCAGCATGCATCTAGAGTATTAAGTTCATGAAGAACGGAGTAACACATTAAGTAAGATGACATGACGTAGAGGAATTAACTCAAACAATATGATGAAAACCCCATCTTTTTATCCTCGATGGCTGCAATACAATACGTGCCTTGCTGCCCCTACTGTCACTGGGAAAGGACACCGCAAGATTGAACCCAAAGCTATGCACTTCTCCCATTGCAAGAAAGATCAATCTAGTAGGCCAAACTAAACCAATAATTCGAAGAGACTTGCAAAGATATCAAATCATGCATATGAGAATTCAGAAAAAAAAACAAATAATATTCATAGATAGTCTGGTCATAAATCCACAATTCATTGTATCTCGGCAAACACACCACGAAAGAATATTACATCGAATAGATCTCCAAGAACATCAAGGAGATCATGGTATTGAGAATCAAAGAGAGAGAAGAAGCCATCTAGCTACTAGCTATGGACCCGTAGTCTGTGGTAAACTACTCATGTTTCATCGGAAGGGTAATGGTGTTGATGTAGAAGCCCTCCATGATTGAATCCCCCTCTGGCAGGACGCCGAAAAAGGTCCCTATATGAGATCTCTTGATACAGAAGATTGCGGTGGTGGAAAAGTGTTTTCGTGGCTCCCCTGATGGTTTGGGGGTATAAGAGTATATGTGGGCGAAAGAATTAGGTCAGGAGACCCTCGAGAGGCCCACAAGGCAGGGGCGCGCCCTACCCCCCTGGGCGCGCCCTCCACCCTCGTGGCCGCCTCGAGGCTCCTATGACTTCATCTCCAAGTCTCCTCGTTTGCTTCTGGTACAAGAAATGTCATCTCAAAATCTTTATTCCATTTGGACTCCGTTTGGTATTCCTTTTCCGCGAAACTCTAAAACTGGCAAAAAACAAAAACTGGCACCGAGCTCTAGGTTAATAGGTTAGTCCCAAAAATAATATAAAATAGCACATTAATGCATATAAAACATCCAAAACAGATAATATAATAGCATGGAACAATCAAAAATTATAGATACGTTGGAGACGTATCAAGCATCCCCAAGCTTAATTCCTGCATGTCTTCGAGTAGGTAAATGATAAAAACAGAATTTTTGATGTGGAATGCTACCTAACATATTTATCCATGTAATTCTCTTTATTGTGGCATGAATGTTCAGATCCATAAGATTCAAAACAAAGTTTAATATTGACATACAAACAATAATACTTCAAGCATACTAATAAAGCAATCATGTTTTCTCAAAATAACATGGCCAAAGAATGCTATCCCTACAAAATCATATAGTCTGGCTATGCTCTATCTTCATCACACAAAATATTTAAATCATGCACAACCCCGATGACAAGCCAAGCAATTGTTTCATACTTTTGATGTTCTCAAACTTTTTCAACTTTAACGCAATACATGAGCGTGAGCCATGGATATAACACTATGGTGGAAGAGAATATGGTGGTTGTGGAGAAGACAAAAAGAGGGACATAGTCTCATATCAACTAGGCGTATCAACGGGCTATGGAGATGCCCATCAATAGATATCAATGTGAGTGAGTAGGGATTGCCATGCAACGGATGCATTAGAGCTATAAATGTATGAAAGCTCAAAAAGAAAACTAAGTGGGTGTGCATCCAACTTGCTTGATCATGAAGACCTAGGGCGATTTGAGGAAGCCCATCGTTGGAATATACAAGCCAAGTTCTATAATGAAAAATTCCCACTAGTATATGAAAGTGACAAAATAGGAGACTCTCTATCATGAAGATCATGGTGCTACTTTGAAGCACAAGTGTGGTTGTCAGATGTTGGGTTCCGGTAGACCCTTAAGGTTCGAACTCTGGGGTGCACACGAAGATCTCTCCCCTACCGATCTACGTCTGATCGCCTCGTGAGATCTAAGCTGAAAACGATGAACAACATGAGGGACACAAGATTTATACTAGTTCGGCCCACCGTTGTGGTGTAATACCCTACTCCAGTGTGTGGTGTGGTGGATTGCCTCTG
Organism: Triticum aestivum; assembly: GCF_018294505.1. Taxonomy (NCBI): domain Eukaryota; kingdom Viridiplantae; phylum Streptophyta; class Magnoliopsida; order Poales; family Poaceae; genus Triticum; species Triticum aestivum. The sequence goes on from NC_057807.1 coordinate 301,123,437, forward strand.
GGGCTGATGAATAGTACAGGGGAAGAACAACCTTGCGAGAGGTGTTCTTGAGCTGGTGCGATGAACTGCTTGGATGAGTTCGATCGCCTCTCTCTCTCTCTCTCTAATGAGCACTCGATCTGTTCTGGACCCCCCTTCCTACTGTGGTGGCTCGTCCTATTTATAGAGGCCCTGGTCCTCTTCCCAAATATTGAGCGGGAAGGGCGCCAACAACGGCCATTTTGAAGGGGAACATCTAGTACAACTTATCCTAACTAAAGTTGGTCTTTGGCTGCCAAAAGCACTAGAGATGACACCGTCTTGGGCTCCACGGTGACCTCCATCCTGCCGCTCCGCTGGTCTTGGTCTCGTTGCACTGAAATGGCAACCTTTGCCTGATGACTCGATACTCCACGCCTTTGCTTGCCCCCTTTGCACCAAAGAGGAAACAAGGACACTGCGCAGGCCGGCGCCCGCCTGGTCTCGATCGTCATGGCTTGCGTCACGAGCACCTCGCGAGGTACCCTGCCTTGATCTCTCCGCCTCCTCGCGAGCCTGCCTGGCGAGGCTGTTCCTGAGGAAGCCTTGCATCGTCTGCCCCGTGAGGCTTGGCCCCTCGCGAAGGTCTTGAGTCTTGCGCTGATGAAGATGGGTCGTACTGGGCCACCACTTGAGCCACGCCGCAGGCCGCAGGCAGGCAAGTCTGGGGACCCCCCGCTCCCAGAACACCGACAGTAGCCCCCGGGCCCAGGGCGCGCTCGGACTTGGCTTAGCGGAGAAACAAAGGGACAAGTGCAGAGCGCCGCGTGCCCCATCAGCCTGCGGCCTTGGGCGCCGCGTGGCGGTTGATTGAATGTGGGCGTCTCCGCTTCTTCATGCTGCCTCGGCACCCGCTCGACTTGACAAGTCCCTGCATGCTGAAATGGGTCATGATTACCTGTGATCGTGGAGGCCGACGGTTGGCCTCCTCTGGACTATAAGTACGGACGGGCGAGAGCCCCAGCAGTCCATCTCTTCCCGCTTCTCTCCTTCTTCTTCTTCCTCGCCCTTGCTTCACCTTTCGCCAATGGCGCCGATCCGCCGGTTTTTTGCGGAAGAGAAGGGGAAGGCCCCCCGATAGGGTCCCGATCCTCTCCCGCAGAAGAAGCGACCTGTCCCCAGCCGCTGCGGCGCGATCGCATGGCAGAAGACGTCGCGGCCCTAGTACGAGTAGCCGTCGCCTGGGTTTCCGCTGCCCTTGTATGCCCGAATCGAGGGCCCTGGAGGAGAAAATGCCGAGCAACACCGCCGACGCCGACGGCGACGCCAGCGAGTCACGGCGGTGCACATCGTCACCCCTGGCGTCCACGTCGACGGCTCTTCCCGCGAGTTCGTGCTTCACGCCGCTATGCCTCCGCGCTCTTGGATTCGCCTTCCTCCCTCCTTCGCCTTTGAGATGCCGCCGAGTGGGTCTCTGGAGCTCTGGCTGCAGCACACTGACTGCAGCACCCTTGCGACCGGAGCAGAGGTTGCGGTCGTCGCTCCGGGCAAGGTCTTCATGACCCGGGGCTGGGGCGAGATCTCCCGGGTCTGCCGGACAGGGGGTGCCCTCGTAATTCATCTGGAATACGATGGCGCCTCCTTGATGTTCTTCAAGGTCTTCGACGCGGAAGGACGCCGACTGGAGTGCTGCCCCAAGGAAAGCGGCCGGGGTACCGACGTGGCGAGGGCTAGGCCGGCCAATCGCCTCCCCAGCAGCTCCTCAGGCAGCAGCGGAGGAAACGGAGAATCCAGCGACTCCCCCGAGTTTCATGTGACTCTGGAGACGAGCGACGACAGCTACGAGGCCCCGATCTCGCGTCGCGCTCGGAGCAGGGCAGCTACATCAGGCCGTCGGCGCCACTGATCTGGATGGGGTTGGCGCATGCGTTCGATGGCCCACTGTTGATGATGGCGTCTCCTGCGGAGGCGCGTGTAGTTAACGCTCCTTAGGATTAACACCTTTTGTTCCCTGCGAGGAATCACAGTAGCACCCCGCGGGGGTATGTAAGGCGCCTGCCATGTCTTTTGCGAATTGTATATCCTTATTATGAATCAATGCGAGATGTGTGTCCTGTCCTGGCTTAGCTCCCCCTTTCTTTCCTCACGAGGGCTTGGTGCTCTACGCTGACAGGTCTCGGTCCCCAGGCAGGCTTCAGCCGTCGCTGGTATGCCAGGTCGCGATGCCGTGGTCAAGGCCAGGAGGTGAGCGGCCCAAGGTCCACTAAGAGCCCCTGAGTCGCGATGCTCAGGAGGTCCCCTTTAGCGCTCAAGCAGGCTCCGCTGGGCGAGAAAGGCAGGTAGCGTTGCCATGATAGAGCTGCACTAGGCGAGGGTTTGACGTTGAGTTGATTTAGCTTTTGTGCGACTTATCTCATAAGTTTGGAGTAGTTCTTCGACGAGGTGCCAGGCCCACGTGCCGGCAGCTGGGGTGTTGCTGGGTCAGGCCCTCGTGAGCTTCTCCCCTCTTCCCCGCACTTTCCTTCACGCTTTACGTCCTCAGGTCCCAGCCCTCGAGCGAGCTCAGCCACCGCTAGTATGACAGGTCGTGATGCCGTGGGTCAAGGCCAGGGGGTGAGGGCTGGAGAGCCAGTAAGAGCCCATGAGTCGCGATGCTCAGGCGCCCCCTTTCAACGTGCGAGCGGATCGTATGGGATAGAGGGAGAGGGAGCTCACGATGCCCCCCACGCTATTCCTTAAGCGGATCCTGCACACCAATCATGAGGGAAAACAAGGTCCGCCGTTACGGTTGCCAGCCATCCATTGGTTGCTCCGAGGGAGTGATTGAGACACTGAGGGCCTGGCGAGGTAGCGCTATGCAGGGCTGCCGCGGCCAGAGCTCGACCACTCAGATTTGTCGGTGTTGCAGGGACGGACCCATGCACAAGCGCCGTGCCAGAGCAAGCGGCTCCAAAGGTAGGTGTCAATCAAGCAGGTTAATCATGAAGGAACAAATCAACTTAGATAGATGCAGAGAAAGCAAACGCCACTGGGTCAGCCCCGTGCGGCTTGGGGATGATGCAGCCCGAGGGGCGCCCCCAACAAGGTAAGCAGAAGACATAAGCAAAACGGATACATGCCGCAGGGACGGACCCATGCGACCTGGGAATGATGCAGCCCTGGGGGTGCTCCTAGCTGAAACGAAACTTGAAAGAAGTCATCTGATACCATTGCAGAACGAGTGTCGGAGTAGCTGGCGGTGCGGGGTGAAGAAGCCGATCCTCACAAGCCCTCGGGACTCCGAGCATCGGGAGGCTCAGGAGGTCCGGGCGGCTCGCTGAGGTCCATCTCCATCTCCTCCAGAAATGCATGATGCTTGGCCACCTGAGCTTCCAGAATGCTTCTCATCAGGCGCTGGTTGGCTGCAGCCGCGTTCGACAAGCCGAAGGGCATGCGAACGTAGCTGTGCGGTGGACCCGCACAACGCCCCACGCGCGAAGGCCAGAAGCACTCCTGAGAAGCGACTCGATTGAGCTCCGGGTAGTCGATGCAGACGCGCAGCCCGCCATCCTCGCCTGGATGGGGAGCTACGGTGGGCAGGCGGCGGTTGCCGCACATGACTCTCGATTCTTGAAACTCCTGAGCGGCCTTGGTGATGAACTCCTGAGGGTTGGGTCCTTCTTTCCTTACACCTTCCTGAGGGAAGCGTGCCGCGAAGCACGCCTCCAAGTGGTGCCCAAACGCCTCCCTCGTGATCTTGGCAAAGTTGGTGGCTCCCCAGGAGAGAGCCCCCGAGCCCTGCCCGAGGAGGGCGTCGGGTGCGCCTTCCTATGCGATGGAGGGTGGCGCCCCTTGGATGGGCGCATGTCCGGATGTGGCACCTCCGGAGGTGCCTGCCTCCTGAGGCCTTGAGCCAGGTGATGTCTTCTTCTTCTTGGGAGCTGCTCCGGGGAGGTTTCCACTCTTGCTGTCCGGTTCCTCGATTGACGCGGCTTGGAAGGCGCGCTCGAGAGAGCACACCGCGTCCTTCTCTTCACAGGGGACCGTGATGACCCCGCCACTTCCTGGCATCTTGAGGACGTTGTAGCCATGGTGAGTCACTGCCATGAACTTGGCCAGGGCCGGATACCCGAGGATAGCATTGTATGGCAGGCGAATGTGAGTGACGTCGAAGTCAATGAGCTCGGTGCGGTAGTTGTTGCGCTGTCCAAAGGTGACAGGAAGGCGGACCCGCCCTATCAGGACAGTGGAACCATCAGTGACTCCCGAGAAAGGCTTGGTTGGCTGAAGCTGATCATATGGCACTTGGAGATTGTTGAACGTCTCGACGGGCAGAACGTTGATTCCTGCTCCGCCATCGATGAGGGTCCTGGTGACTTGCACATTGCTGATGACTGGAGAACAGAGCATTGGGAGGACACCGGCCGTTGCCGCGCACTTGAGCTAATCCGCTGAGCTGAATGTGATGGCGCACGCAGACCACCTGAGAGGGCACATGGCCTCAAGCTTGGGGAGGACTGCATTCACTTAGCGAGCAAACTTCTTGAAGATACGCTGAGAGGCTGGGGCCTGAGCGCCGCCCAAGATGCAAGCAATTGCACGCGGCTCCTGGAAGCCCCCAACCCCCTCGTCCTGATGATGGTCTTCATTCCTTCTTGGTGGTGGTGGCAGAGGAGGAAGGCCTGCGTTGCCTTGTGGGCGATCCTCACGAGGCTGATCTCCCCAAGCTCCCTCGCGAGGCTGGTCCTGCCAGCGATCCTTGCGAGGCCGGTCACGCCACCCTTGGCGAGGGCCATGGTCGTCCCATCGTCCTCCACCTCTTGCTCCGCCTCGGCCGTAGCCCCGATCGTTGTGCTCGGGGCGTTGTAGGACCTTAAAGTATGTCTAGAGGGGGGGGGTGATTAGACTACTTGACCAATTAAAAACTTAACCTTTTCCCAATTTTAGACTTTGCTAGATTTTAGCTATCTTTGAACAAGTCAAGCAATCTTCACACAATTCAAGCAAGCATGCAAAGAGTATATAGGCAGCGGAAATTAAAGCATGCAACTTGCAAGAATGTAAAGGGAAGGGTTTGGAGAATTCAAACGCAATTGGAGACACGAATGTTTTTGTCGTGGTTCCGATAGGTGGTGCTATCGTACATCCATGTTGATGGAGACTTCAACCCACGAAGGGTAACGGTTACGCGAGTCCACGGAGGGATCCACCCACGAAGGGTCCACAAAGAAGCAACCTTGTCTATCCCACCATGGCCGTCGCGCACGAAGGACTTGCCTCACTAGCGGTAGATCTTCACGAAGTAGGCGATCTCCTTGCCCTTACAAACTCCTTGGTTCAACTCCACAATCTTGTCGGAGGCTCCCAAGTGACACCTAGCCAATCTAGGAGACACCACTCTCCAAGAAGTAACAAATGGTGTGTTGATGATGAACTCCTTGCTCTTGTGCTTCAAATGATAGTCTCCCCAACACTCAACTCTCTCTCACAGGATTTGGATTTGGTGGAAAGAAGATTTGACTGGAAAACAACTTGGGGAAGGCTAGAGATCAAGATTCATATGGTAGGAATGGAATATCTTGGCCTTAACACATGAGTAGGTGGTTCTCTCTCAGAACTGGTAAGTTGGAAGTGTAGGTTTGTTCTGATGGCTCTCTCCACGAATGAAGAGGAGGTGGAGGGGTATATATAGCCTCCACACAAAATCTAACCGTTACACACAATTTACCAAACTCGGTGGGACCGAATCATCAAACGTGGTCGGACCGATTTAGTAAACCTAGTGACCGTTAGGGTTTTCGGTGGGACTGACATGCAACTCGGTAGGATCGATATGGTTAGGGTTAGGGCATAACGTAATCTCGGTGAGACCGATTACACAAACTCGGTGAGACCAAATTTGGTAATTAGCTAACCAGAGAGTTGGTCAGGTAAACTCGGTGGGACCGATTCGCTCTTTCGCTGAGACCGAAAAGTTACGAAGGGGAAACAGAGAGTTTACATTGTAATCTCGGTGGGACCGATCGCTCACTTCGGTTAGACCGAAACGTTACGAAGGGAAACAAAGAAATTACAATCCCATCTCGATGAGACCGAGATCCCTATCGGTGAGACCGATTTGCCTAGGGTTTCTGGCAGTGGCTATGACATCTGAACTCGGTGGCGTCGGATAGAAAGAATCGGTAGGGCTGAGTTTGACTTTAGGTTTAGGTCATATGTGGATGTGAGAAAGTAGTGGAGGGTTTTGGAGCATATCGCTAAGCACTGTGGAGCAATAAACTCATTAAGCAACACCTCATCCCTCCTTGATAGTATTGGCTTTTCCTATAGACTCAATGTGATCTTGGATCACTAAAATGTAAAATGAAGAGTCTTGAGCTTGAAGCTTTAGCCAATCCTTTGTCCTTAGCATCTTGAAGGAGTTCCCACATCCTTTAGTCCATGCCACTCCAATGTTGAACTTGTCTGAAATATACTAGATAAAAGTGTTAGTCCAACAAGAGATATATTGACATTAATTACCAAAACCACCTAGGGAGCACTTGTGCTTTCAATCTCCCCCTTTTTGGTAATTGATGACAACATACATCAAAGCTTTAGATAAGGACATAAAGAATAGCAAGTAAAGCTTTGGAAAGACATGTAACAAGCATAGGCTCCTCTTACATGTATGCAAACATGTGAATATGGAATATAGAAGCATATGAGAGCATAACCATGATAGAGTAGGCAACGAGTTACATGTATCTTGGCCATATGCATCAAAGCAAAGAATATTAAACAAAATACCTTCATGCTCATGAGTCCTTCTTGCAAACAGTATGTACATCAGCAAGAATTCCTCATACACATGATTGTGATGCATATACTTACCTTGTAGTCTTGAGTTGGCTTAGGATGGAATGAACCTGCGTAAACAAGGTTAGATAACACAGGTACATCTACTAGCCAGAGCAAACAGAAGAAACCACAAGAGTACCAAGACTGGGATGACATGTAAAGAGTGAGTACTAAGTACCACATTGGATTAGACATGTCCCCAAGAGTAAAGATATGCAATGAATTTAAATGATTTCTTTCCCTTAGATGTCTTGCTCCCCCTGAATCTAGCATGGGATAGTGGGAGAAGATAGGGAACAGAAAATCAGAGCTGAAAGATATGAATGAACAGAGCTAATGCAAACTAATGCAAATAAGCACATATGAACATGTCTTTCCCCTCAGTAAGACATGTGGCATATCTCCTCTTGAACACCAAGCATCTGGGATCCTTGAGAAATACTTTCTATGTGATCTCTCTCTAAATGATAAGCTTTGATGTGATCTCTCTCTCCCCCTTTGACATCAATTTCTAAGAAGGTTTTTTTTCTTTGGATCTGTCGAATGGGTTTGTTCCTTGAGTCACAACACAAGACAAATGATAAAAATGTGATGCTTGTAGAGGACAAGATTCATTGAGTGGAGCTGGATCAGAAGAATCACAGAATAAGTGGCAAACTGTTTTTCCTGTTGTGAAGTCGGTGGCACCGAGTGGTATGCGTCGGTTGTACCGAAAGAATTCGGTTGGACCAAAAATAACTAATCGGTGGAACCGAGTTCATCACAGAGAAAACACTTGTCACCTCAGCTCACTAGACTAGTAGGATCTCACAAAGATTTGCAAGGAATTTACTAAATGATATGCAATGAATTAGATGCAGAAAATGCTGAACAAACAGAAAAGAAAGAAAGCTAGATGAAGTTTTTTTTGAAAGGGGAAACAAATATGCATGAGACAAATGCAAAAACACAGAAAAGAACACAAAAGAACTTCATCTAGAGATGGTCGGCGACAAAGTCACCTATGTTAGAGTATATTGACTTAGGAGTCAAGTGAGATCACTTGATCATATGTCATACTCATCGTTTAAGCTCAAAACGGGATCACCATTTTTCGTTTAAGCATCTTGATGTATTCACATCTTGTCGAGTTGCTTTAGCTCATGACTCGGAGTAAAGCTTCTCTAAGATGGAATAACATACCTTGGTTGGTGGTGTTGATCATGTAGTTAAACTTGTGTGGGTTGCTCAAGGTTGATGTAGCTCATCAAGAGTTGGGAGCACCACTTGGAATTTGAGTCCATCTACCTACATGGGTTAGTTCTTGCAAGGAAGAGCACTTGTGTATCCAAGAATGACAATCATGAAGCTCAACATAGAATTTGTCAAAGGATATGTTTGAATGGTTTCGTGCTTGCTTGTCTTCAACCACCTTTGTATAGAGACTTGGTGATGTAGATATTGCTCAAGATATGAGTAGGTTACAATCTCATGGAATTTGATTCAAGCAAGTACCTACATGGGTTAGATAACATGCAAGATGCAAATATGTCCAAGATATAAGATTTTCATCATAAGAGAAATATCAAGGATTAGTCATAAGCTCATGTCTTGCATGTATCCAATGGAGTTTCTACTCCAAGTTTGAAGCATCAATGATGTTCAATTCTCCTCTCAACCTGCAAAACACTTTCTCATCAAGAGGTTTAGTGAATATATCCGCTAATTGCTTTTCGGTGCGAACATGCTTAAGATCAATGTCACCCTTAGCAACATGATCTCGAATGAAATGATGACGAACTTCAATATGCTTAGTTCGAGAATGTTGCACAGGATCATGACAAATTTTGATAGCACTTTCATTGTCACAAAGCAATGGAACATGTTTCACATATATCCCATTATCTTTAAGAGTTTGGGTCATCCAAAGTAATTGAGCACAACGTGAACCAGTGGCAATGTATTCCGCTTTGGCAGTGGATAAGGATACCGAGTTTTGTTTCTTGGAGGACCAAGACACAAGAGATCTACCAAGAAATTGACAAGTACCCGAAGTGGAATTTCTATCAACCTTGTCTCCGGCATAGTCCGAGTCGGAGTAGCCAACAAGATCGAAAGAGGCCCTCTTGGGATACTAAATGCCAAAATTTGGTGTATGGATTAAGTATCTCACTATCCTTTTCACGGCCTTAAGATGACATTCTTTAGGAGCAGCTTGATATCGTGCACACATGCACACACTTAGCATAATATCGGGACGTGAAGCACATAGATATAACAATGAACCAATCATAGAGCGATAAACCTTTTGATCAACCGGTTCACCATCTTTGGTCAAGTCAAGATGTCCACTAGTAGGCATGGGTGTAGTCATACCTTTGCATTCTTGCATATTGAACTTCTTGAATAAGTCCTTGGTGTACTTTTGTTTGAGTACCTTCCTTAGTTTGCTTGATTTGCAACCCAAGAAAGAATTTGAGTTCACTCATCATAGACATCTCAAATTTCTCTGACATTAGCTTCCCAAACTTTTCACTAAAATGAGGGTTAGTTGAACCAAATATAATATCATCAACATAAATTTGGCATACAAAGAGTTCTCCATTAACCCTTTTAGTAAAAAGAGTAGAATCAATTTTCCCAATTTCAAAGCCTTTTTCAATAAGGAACTTGGTCAAGCATTTATACCACGCTCTAGGAGCTTGTTTAAGACCATAAAGAGCTTTGCGAAGTTTGTAAACATGATTCGGTTTCTTAGGATTGATAAATCCGGGAGGTTGTTTAACATAAACTTCCTCCTCTATTTCACCATTTGGAAAAGCACTTTTAATGTCCATTTGGTACAAGGTGATATCATGGTGATTAGCATAGGCAAGTAAGATGCGAATGGACTCAAGTCTAGCAACAGGAGCATAAGTCCCACCATAGTCCATACCTTCGACTTGTGTGTAGCCTTGGGCGACGAGACGTGCTTTGTTGCGAACTACTTGTCCATCTTCATCTTGCTTGTTAAGAAACATCCATTTGGTACCGATGATGTTGTGGTTGTTGTCGGGCTTCTCAACCAATGTCCAAACTTGGTTCCTCTCAAAGTTGTGTAGCTCTTCATGCATAGCATTTATCCAATCCAGATCTTCCAATGCTTCTTCGACCTTCATAGGTTCAATGCTAGAGATGAAAGAATAGTTTTCACAAAAGTTAGCTAAACGAGTTTTAGAGCGAGTGATTCTCCCGGTTTGAATATCATTGTAGATTTGCTCAACGGGATGGTCTTTAGCAATTCTTGCTCGAACTCGTGAAAGCTTTTGCTTGGATCTTGGTTGAACTTCTTCTTCATCTTGTTCTTCTTCTTGGCCTTCTTCATTGTTGACGTTGTCGTACTCTTGTCGTGGTGGAGAAGGAGGTTGTTGATGTTCATCTTGATGCACTTCCTCGTTTTCTTCATCTTGGTGTGTACCACTTGTGGATGCTTCCGTATCAACTCTTGGTTCACCTTGTCGTGAAGTATAAGCTTCCACTTGGATGGACGAGGTACTATCCTTCACCTCCATTGGACGGAACTTGCCAATAGACAAGTCTTGGATTGCTTCCGAAGGATCTTTGTCTCCTACATCAATTGGCAATTGCTCTACTTGCGAGCCGTTAGATTCATCAAACTTCACATCTACCGTCTCTTCAACCTTTCGGGTGAAATTGTTGTAGACACGGTAAGTGTGAGAGTTTGAGCCATAACCTTGTAGGAAACCTTCATGAGACTTAGGAGCAAATTTAGAACGACGATGCTTATCAAGAATGTAGCACTTTGAGCCGAATACTCGAAAGTATCCAACTTGGGGTTTGTTACCGGTGAGGAGCTCGTATGACGTCTTGCCGAGTAGCTTGTGAAGATACAAGCAATTTGTTGCATGACAAGCTGTCTCAACCGCTTCTGCCCAAAAGTGCTTCGGTGTCTTGTACTCATCAAGCATCGTTCTCTCCATTTCGATGAGCGTCCGATTCTTCCTCTCAACAACTCCATTTTGTTGAGGTGTGTACGTAGCCGAGAACTCGTGTGAAATCCCTTCTTCGTCAAGAAAGGTGTCCACATTTGCATTCTTGAACTCCATTCCGTTGTCGCTGCGAACCTTCTTGATCTTCACTTCAAATTGGTTTTGGGCCTTTCTAGCAAAGTTTTTGAAGATCTTTTGGACTTGCGATTTATCGTAGAGAAAGAATACCCACGTAAATCTTGAAAAGTAATCAACTATAACTAGACCAAAGGAATTTCCTCCGAGACTCTTGTAAGAGTTGGGACCAAAAAGATCCATGTGAAGTAGCTCGAGTGGCCTCCTTGTGGTCATGATGTTCTTTACGGGATGCCTTCCTCCAACCTGTTTACCTGCTTGACAAGCGCTGCAAAGTCTATCCTTATCAAATATGACATCATTAACACCAAGGATATGATTTCCTTTAATAAGCTTGTCAAGGTTTCTCATGCCAACGTGACCTAGTCGTCTATGCCATAACCAACCTTTTGAGGATTTAGCAATGAAGCAAGTTTTAGGTTGAGCCTTTTTAGTGAAATCAACTATGTATAGATCACCTCTACGTATACCGGTAAAGACCATTTTATGATTGTCTCGATGAAACACTTGGCAATCTACTTCAGTAAATAGGACATTGAAACTGAAATCAGCAAGTATAGATACTGAAAGTAAGTTGTAGCCAAGAGATTCAACGAGCATAACATTCTGAATGGAGCTATCATGTGAGATGGCCACCTTACCGAGGCCAACCACCTGACCCTTTGAGTTGTCACCGAAAGTGACATACTTTCGAGGACTATCATTTTCAGCAAGCTCGCGAAACATGTCTTTATCTCCGGTCATGTGATCGGTACATCCACTATCAAGAACCCATTCCTTTCCTCCTGCCATATATCCCCGAAGATTTGCCATAAGACCAAAATGTCTCATTGCATCGTCAAGATCGAAGTCACTATCATCATCCTCATCATAGTATCCATGTTCAACATCGTCATGTGATGGATCAAATCCTAGAGAGGGTGATTCATTAGTATGAGTTTGACAATAATCTCCTCTATGAATTCTATTAGCTTCGGAAATGATATCGCTAATAATTCCAACATTTCCTTTGGCACGCATAAGGTTTGTAAGTTCAAATAGACGATCACCAAACATAGGATCACTAGTATTCATCTTACTCAAAGCAATAGACTTGTGAAGAATTTCATCAAGATTTTTCAAAGAATAATCAGGAAATCGTTCCTCAAGAAATTTCCATATAGTATAGGCACACTCAAAAGTAGGCAGTTTTCCAACCAAGTTTCTAGAGAAGCCTCTAGTGATAAGATTAACAGTTCTAACATTTCTAATCATGTCAATAGACTCATCAAGGGTAGGATGCATAGGATCAACATAAGGTGCACAAGGACTAGCAATGTACTTGTTCAAATTATATTGATTGAAAATTACAAGCATCTCATTTTTCCACTCATGAAAGTACTCTCCATCAAGAATAAGCACTCTATGTCTAAGACTCCCCAAAGTAGACTCATCCATCTTCCTCCAATGGTGATTAAACCAAGGCAATGGAGACCAATGCTCTGATACCACTTGTAGGACCTTAGAAGAGGTGTCTAGAGGGGGGGGGTGATTAGACACTAAGTACCAAAGTTGCAGTTTTTAGCTTCTTTAAGTTTAAGTGGAGTTTAGGCACAAATTTAACATTCACAACATATAGCAAGCAAGCATGCAAAGAGTATATGAGCAACGGAAAGTAAAGCATGCAACTTGCAAGAATGTAAAGGGAATGGTTTTGGAGGATTCAAACGCAATTGGAGACACGGATGTTGTTGGAGTGGTTCCGATAGGTGGTGCTATCATACATCCACGTTGATGGAGACTTCAACCCACGAAGGGTAACGGCTGCGCGAGTCTACGGAGGGCTCCACCCAAGAAGGGTCCACGAAGAAGCAACCTTGTCTATCCCACCATGGCCATCGCCCATGAAGGACTTGCCTCACTAGCGGTAGATCTTCACGAAGTAGGTGATCTCCTTGCCCTTACAAACTCCTTGGTTCAGCTCCACAATCTTGTCGGAGGCTCCCAAGTGACACCTAGCCAATCTAGGAGACACCACTCTCCAAGAAGTAACAAATGGTGCGTTGATGATGAACTCCTTGCTCTTGTGCTTCAAATGATAGTCTCCCCAACACTCAACTCTCTCTCATAGGATTTGGATCTGGTGGAAAGAAGATTTGAGTGGAAAGCAACTTGGGGAAGGCTAGAGATCAAGATTCATATGGTAGGAATGGAATATCTCGGCCTCAACACATGAGTAGGTAGTTCTCTCTCAGAACTGGTAAGTTGGAAGTGTAGGTTTGTTCTGATGGCTCTCTCCATGAATGAAGAGGAGGTGGAGGGGTATATATAGCCTCCACACAAAATCTAATAGTTACACACAATTTACCAATCTCGGTGGGACCGAATCAACAAACTCGGTCAGACCGATTTAGTAAACCTAGTGACCGTTAGGATTTTCGGTGGGACCGAAATGCAACTCGGTAGGACCGATATGATTAGGGTTAGGGCATAACGTAATCTCGGTGAGACCGATTACACAAACTCGGTTGGACCAATTTTGATAATTAGCTAACCAGAGAGTTGGTCAGGCAAACTCAGTTTGACCGATTACTCAAACTCGGTGGGACCGATTTTGGTAATGAGTCAACCAGGAAGTTTGCATTGTAATCTTGGTAGTACCGATTGCTCAAAATCGGTGAGACCAATTTTGATGATGGACATACACAGAGAGATTACAATCCCATCTCGGTGAGACCGAGATCCCTATCGGTATGACCAATTTGCCTAGGGTTTGTGGCGGTGGCTATGACATCTGAACTCAGTGGCGCCAGATAGAAAGAATCGGTGTGACCAATTTTGGCTTTAGGTTTAGGTCATATGAGGATGTGAGAAAGTAGTTGAGGGTTTTGGAGAATATCACTAAGCACTGTGGAGCAAGAAACTCATTAAGCAACACCTCATCCCTCCTTGATAGTATTGGCTTTTCCTATAGACTCAATGTGATCTTGGATCACTAAAATGTAAAATAAAGAGTCTTGAGCTTGAAGCTTTAGCCAATCCTTTGTCCTTAGCATCTTGAAGGAGTTCCCACATCCTTTAGTCCATGCCACTCCAATGTTGAACTTGCCTAAAATATACTAGATAAAAGTGTTAGTCCAACAAGAGATATGTTTACATTAATTACCAAAACCACCTAGGGAGCACTTGTGCTTTCAGGATCTTTCGGTGTGCCATTGAGAATAATTAGCCATAATATTATCTAGGAGTTTAGTAGCTTCTCTTATAGTGATTTCCATAGAAGTGCCTCCTGCAGCTGAATCTAAAAGATTTCTAGAAGCAAAATTCAATCCGGCATAATTTTTTGTATAATCATCCACAAATTCAAACCATGTGTAGGGCAATTTCTTATCATCAATTTCATCCTCCCAATATTGCACAACATGCTCATGATCAAGTTGCTTAAAATTCATAATATCGTTCCTAAGGGAGATGATCTTAGCGGGAGGAAAATACTTAGAGATGAAAGCATCTTTACACTTGTTCCACAAATCTATACTATTTTTAGGCAAAGATGAAAACCAAGTTTTAGCACGATCTCAAAGTGAAAACGGAAATAGCTTCAATTTAATAATATCATTATCCACATCTTTCTTCTTTTGCATATCACACATATCAACGAAATTGTTTAGATGGGATGCGGCATGATCACTAGGAAGGCCAGAAAATTGATCTTTCATAACAAGATTCAACAAAGTGACATTTTTTTCACAAGATTCCGCATTAGTAGCGGGAGCAATCAGAGTACTAATAAAATCATTGTTGTTGGTGTTGGAAAAGTCACACAATTTGGTATTATCTTGAGCAATCATGACAAAGCAAGCAATCCAATCCAACACACGAGCACACAAAAGGCAAGCGAAGAAGATGAATGGAAGAGGAGCGAAGGAAAGGCGAATCTTTTCGAAAATCGTTTTAGAGGTTGGGGAGAGGAAAATGAGAGGAGAATGGCGAATAATGTACTGCAAGAGATGAAATTTTATGATGGGTACTTGGTATGGCTTGACTTGGCGTAGATCTCCCCAGCAACGGCGCCAGAAATTCTTCCTGCTACCTCTTGAGCTTGCGTTGGTTTTTACCTTGAAGAGGAAAGGGTGATGCAGCAAAATAGAGTAAGTATTTAGCTCAGTTTGAGAACCAAGGTATCAATCCAGTAGGAGATAATGCACAAGTCACTGAATACCTGCACAAACAATCGAACAAACTTGCACCCAACAAAATAAAGGGGTTGTCAATCCCTTCACGGTTACTTGCAAAAGTGAGATCTGATAGAGATAGATAGACGGTAAAGTAAATATTTTTGGTATTTTTGGTTTATAGATCGGAAAGTAAAAGATTGCAAAATAGTAGATCGGAAACTAATATGATGGAAAAGAGATTTAATATGATGTAAAAGAGACCCGGGGGCCATAGGTTTCACTAGTGGCTTCTCTCAAGATAGCAAATAATACAGTGGGTGAACAAATTACTACCGATCAATGGATAGAAGAGCGCATAATTATGACGATATCTAAGGCAATGATCATGAACATACGCATCACATCTGTGTCAAGTAGACCGAAACGATTCTGCATCTACTACTATTACTCCACACATCGACCGCTATCCAACATGCATCTACAGTATTAAGTTCAGGAAGAACGGAGT
Organism: Triticum aestivum; assembly: GCF_018294505.1. NCBI lineage: Eukaryota > Viridiplantae > Streptophyta > Magnoliopsida > Poales > Poaceae > Triticum > Triticum aestivum. Next base: position 301,138,982 of record NC_057807.1, read on the forward strand.
AACACATTAAGTAAGATGACATGATGTAGAGGAATTAACTCAAGCAATATGATGAAAACCCCATCTTTTTATCCTTGATGGCAACAATACAATACGTGCCTTGCTGCCCCTAATGTCACTGGGAAAGGACACTGCAAGATTGAACCCAAAGCTAAGCACTTCTCTCATTGCAAGAAAAACCAATCTAGTAGGCAAACTAAACTGATAATTCGAAGAGACTTGCAAAGATATCAAATCATGCATAGAAGAATTAAGAGGAGGTACAAATAATATTCATGATAATCTGATCATAAATCTACAATTCATCGGATCTCGGCAAACACACCACAAAAGGGTATTACATCGAATAGATCTCAAAGAACATCAAGGAGAACATGGTATTGAGAATCAAGGAGAGAGAATAATCTATCTAGCTACTAGCTATGGACTTGTAGGTCTGTGGTAAACTACTACACTTCATCGGAAGGGTAATGGTGTTGATGTAGAAGCCCTCTGTGATCGAATCCCCCTCCGACAGGACACCGAAAAAGGTCCCTATATGGGATCTCATGGTATAGAAGGTTGCGATGGTGGAAAAGTGTTTTCGTGGCTCCCCCTAATGATTTTGGGGTATAAGAGTATATATGGGCGAAAGAATTAGGTCAGAAGACCCTCGAGGGGCCCACAAGGTAGGGGGCGCGCCCTCCACCCTCGTGTCCGCCTCAAGGCTCCTCCGATTCATCTCCAAGTCTCCTGGTTTGCTTCTGGTCCAAGAAAGATCATTGCGAAAGTTTTATTCCATTTGGTATTCCTTTTCTGCGAAACTCTAAAATAGGGAAAAAACAGAAACTGGCACTGGGCTCTAGATTAATAGGTTAGTCCCAAAAATAATATAAAATAGCACATTAATGCATATAAAACATCCAAAACAGATATTATAATAGCATGGGACAATCAAAAATTATAGATACGTTGGAGACGTATCAATTATTAGGACGCACGCTAACCCTAGTTGGATTATTAGCAAAAAACATTTGTACAGAACAAACAATTAATCACTAACCCTATATGGATACCATTAAAACAATCAATACACTACGTGCATCTAACGGGTCTTAATTACTCTGATTTCATGGACTGAGAGAACATAACCATACGATTTGTATTCCAAAAAAATTAGAGAGCGGGGAGTAGCCAGAGAAAACACATGATATGTTTGCCGCACAAATGGGTATACAGATGTCTGATCGGTTTTTCGTTGGAGTCGCAGTCATTACTGGAGTTGCTGTTGACCTCCATCTCTGGCTGGGGGGGGGGGGGCACGACGGTGCCGATGAGGTCAAGGTCGTGCTGCTGCCCACGTGAGACCTCATTGGCAGTGACGGCAACCTCTGTGCCCAACTTCACGCATTGTGCGGGTGCTTCACCAATCCCGGCGTCGCCACTCCCTCCTATGGTGCGCTTCGGCAGCATCCTCATACACTCCAAAGTCCAGATGTTGGTGGCCACTGTGGACCAAGGGTGTGATACGTCTCCAACGTATCTATAATTTTTGATTGTTCCATGCTATGCCCTAGAGGCAATAATAAATTAGTTATTATTATATTTCCTTGTTCATGATAATCATTTATTATCCATGCTATAATTGTATTGACAGGAAACTCATATACATGTGTGGGTACATAGACAACACCATGTCCCTAGTAAGCCTCTAGTTGACTAGCTCGTTGATCAATAGATGGTTACGGTTTCCTGACCATGGACATTGGATGTCGTTGATAACGGGATCACATCATTAGGAGAATGATGTGATAGACAAGACCCAAGCCTAAGCCTAGCACAGAGATCGTGTAGTTCGTATGCTAAAGCTTTTCTAATGTCAAGTATCTTTTCCTTAGACCATGAGATTGTGCAACTCCCGGATACCGTAGGAATGCTTTGGGTGTACCAAACGTCACAACATAACTAGGTGGCTATAAAGGTGCACTGCAGGTATCTCTGAAAGTGTCTGTTGGGTTGGCATGAATCGAGACTGGGATTTGTCACTCCGTGTGACGGAGAGGTATCTCTGGGCCCACTCGGTAGGACATCATCATAATGTGCACAATGTGATCAAAGAGTTGATCGCGGGATGATGTGTTACGGAACGAGTAAAGAGACTTGCCGGTAACGAGATTGAACAAGGTATCAGTATACCAACGATCGAATCTCGGGCAAGTACAATACCGTTAGACAAAGGGAATTGTATACGGGATCGATTGAGTCCTTGACATCATGGTTCATCCAATGAGATCATCGTGGAACATGTGGGAGCCAACATGGGTATCCAGATCCCGCTGTTGGTTATTGACCGTAGAACGTCTCGGTCATGTCTGCATGGTTCCCGAACTCGTAGGGTCTACACACTTAAGGTTCAATGACGCTAGGGTTATAAAGGAAGTTTGTATGTGGTTGCCGAATGTTGTTCGGAGTCCCGGATGAGATCCCGGACGTCACGAGGAGTTCCGGAATGGTCCGGAGGTAAATATTTATATATGGGAAGTCCTATTTTGGCCACCGGAAAATGTTCGGGAATTTTCGGTATTGTACCGGGAAGGTTCTAGAAGGTTCCGGAGTGGGGCCCACCTGCATGGGGGGATCCACATGAACGTGGGTAGGGGGGCAAGGCCCCACACCCCTGGTCAAGGCGCACCAAGATTCCCCCTTAGAAGGAATAAGATCATATCCCGAAGGGATAAGATCAAGATCCCTAAAAAGGGGGGATAACAATCGGTGGGGAAGGAAATGATGGGATTTCTTTCCTCCCACCTTTGCCAACGCCCCAATGGACTTGGAGGGCAAGGAACCAGCCCCCTCCACCCCTATATATAGTGGGGAGGCGCATGGGAGCTTTACCAAAGTTCTGGCGCAGCCCTCCCCCTCTCACAAGTCCTCCTCCTCTCCCGCGGTGCTTGGCGAAGCCCTGCAGGATTGCCATGCTCCTCCACCACCACCACGCCATCGTGCTGCTGCTGGATGGAGTCTTCCTCAACCTCTCCCTCTCTCCTTGCTGGATCAAGGCATGGGAGACGTCATTGGGCTGTACGTGTGTTGAACGTGGAGGTGCCGTCCGTTCGGCACTAGGATCTCCGGTGATTTGGATCACGACGAGTACGACTCCTTCAACCCCGTTCTCTTGAACGCTTCCGCTTAGCGATCTACAAGGGTATGTAGATGCACTCTCCTTCCCCTTGTTGCTAGTCTCTCCATAGATAGATCTTGGTGACATGTAGGAAAATTTTGAATTTCTGCTACGTTCCCCAACAGTGGCATCATGAGCTAGGTCTATGCGTAGTTTCTATGCACGAGTAGAACACAAGTTGTTGTGGGCGTTGATTTTGTTCAATATGCTTACCGTTACTAGTCCAATCTTGTTTCGACGGTATTGTGGGATGAAGCGGCCCGGACCGACCTTACACGTACACTTACGTGAGACAGGTTCCACCAACTGACATGCACTTGGTGCATAAGGTGGCTAGCGGGTGCCAGTCTCTCTCACTTTAGTCGGAACGGATTCAATGAAAAGGGTCCTTATGAAGGGTAAATAACAATTGGCATATCACGTTGTGGTTTTGCGTAGGTAAGAAACGTTCTTGCTAGAAACCCATAGCAGCCACGTAAAACATGCAAACAACAATTAGAGGACGTCTAACTTGTTTTTGCAGGGTATGCTATGTGATGTGATATGGCCATGAAGAATGTGATGAATGATATGTGATGTATGAGATTGATCATGTTCTTGTAATAGGAATCACGACTTGCATGTCGATGAATATGACAACTGGCAGGAGCCATAGGAGTTGTCTTTATTTATTGTATGACATGCATGTCATTGAACAACGCCATGTAATTACTTTACTTTATTGCTAACCAGTAGCCATAGTAGTAGAAGTAATAAGTTGGCGAGACAACTTCATGGAGACACGTTGATGGAGATCATGATGATGGAGATCATGGTGTCATGCCAGTGACGACGATGATCATGGAGCCCCGAAGATGGAGATCAAAAGGAGCAAAATGATATTGGCCATATCATGTCACTATTTGATTGCATGTGATGTTTATCATGTTTATGCATCTTATTTGCTTAGGACGACGGTAGTAAATAAGATGATCCCTCGTTAAAATTTCAAGAAAGTGTTCCCCCTAACTGTGCACCGTTGCGAAAGTTCGTCGTTTCGAAGCACTACGTGATGATCGGGTGTGATAGATTCTTATGTTCACATACAACTGGTGTAAGCCAGATTTACACACGCGAAACACTTAGGTTAACTTGACGAGCCTAGCATGTACAAACATGGCCTCGGAACACAAGAGACCGAAAGGTCGAGCATGAGTCGTATAGTAGATACGATCAACATCAAGATGTTCACCGATGATGGCTAGTCCGTCTCACGTGATGATCAGACACGGCCTAGTTGACTCGGATCATGTAATCACTTAGATGACTAGAGGGATGTCTATCTGAGTGGGAGTTCATAAGATGAACTTAATTATCCTGAACATAGTCAAAAGATCTTTGCAAATTATGTCGTAAGCTCGTGCTTTACTTCCACTATTTAGATATGTTCCTAGAGAAAATATAGTTGAAAGTTGATAGTAGCGATTATGCGATCAGTAGAAAGCTTATGTCCTTAATGCACCGCTCAGTGTGCAGAACCCCAAACATCGTCTGTGGATGTTGCGAACATCGGACATGCACGTTTTGATATCTACGTGATAGTTCAGTTAAATGGTTTAGAGTAGAGGCACCAAAGACATTTTCGAAACGTTGCGGAACATATGAGATGTTTCGAGGGCTGAAATTGGGATTTCAGGCTCGTGCCCACGTCAAGAGGTATGAGACCTCCGACGATTTTCTTAGCCTGCAAACTAAGGGAGAAAGCTCAATCGATGAGCTTGTGCTCAGATTGTCTGAGTGCAACAATCACTTGAATCGAGTGGGAGTTGATCTTCTAGATGAGATAGTGATGTTTCTCCAAAGTCATTGCCACCAAGCTGCTAGAGCTTCGTGATGAACTATAACATATCAGGGATACATATGATGATCCTTGAGGTATTCGCGATGTTTGACACCGCGAAAGTAGAAATCAAGAAGGAGCATCAATTGTTGATGGTTGGTGAAACCACTAGTTTCAAGAAGGGCAAGGGCAAGAAGGGATACTTCATGAAACGACAAATCAGTTGCTGCTCTAGTGAAGAAACCCAAGGTTGAACCCAAACCCGAGACTAAGTGCTTCTGTAATAAGGGGAACAGCCACTGGAGCAGCATTACCCTAGATACTTGGTAGATGAGAAGGCTGGCAAGGTCGATAGAAGTATATTGGATATACATTATGTTAAGGTGTACTTTACTAGTACTCCTAGTAGCACCAGGGTATTAAGATACCGGTTCGGTTGCTAAGTGTTAGTAACTCGAAATAAAAGAGCTACGGAATAAACGGAGATTAGCTAAAGGAGAGCTGACGATATGTGTTGGAAGTGTTTCCAATTTTGATGTGATCAAACATCGCACGCTCCCTCTACCATCAAGATTAGTATTAAACCTGAATAATTGTCATTTGGTGTTTGCGTTGAGCATAGACATGATTGGATTATGTCTATCGCAATACGGTTATTCATTTAAGGAGAATAATGGTTACTCTGTTTATTTGAATAATACCTTAAATGGTATTGCACCTAATAGGAATGGTTTATTGAATCTCGATCATAGTGATACACATTTTCATGTCAAAAGATATAAGATAGTAATGATAGTACCACTTACTTGTGGCACTGCCATGTAAGTCATGTTGGTGTAAAACGCATGAAGAAGCTCCATGTTGATGGATCTTTGGACTCACTCGTTTTTGAAAAGTTTGAGACATGCGAACCATGTCTATTGGTGTATACGCATGAAGAAACTCCATGCAGATGGATCGTTTGGACTCACTTGATTTTGAATCACTTGAGATATGCAAATCATACCACATGGGCAAGATGACTGAAAAGCCTCGTTTTCAGTAAGATAGAACAAGATAGCAACTTGTTGGAAGTAATACATTTTGATGTGTGCAGTCCAATAAGTGCTAAGGCACGCAGTGGATATCGTTATGTTCTTACTTCACAGATGATTTGAGTAGATACTAAGTATATTTACTTGATGAAACACAAGTCTGAATTATTGAATGGTTCAAGTAATTTCAGAGTGAAGTTGAAGATCATCGTGACAAGAGGATAAAATGTCTATGATATGATCATAGAGATGAGTATCTGAGTTACGAGCTTTGGCACGCAATTAAGACATTGTGGAAATTGTTTCACAATTAATACCGCCTAGAACACCATAGTGTGATGGTGTGTCCGAACTTCATAGTTGCACCCTATTGGATATGGTGCATACCATGATGTCTCTTATCGAATTACCACTATCGTTCATGGGTTAGGCATTAGAGACAACCGCATTCACTTTAAAATAGGGCACCACGTAATTCCGTTGAGACGACACCATTTGAACTATGGTTTGGAGAAACCTAAGTTGTCGTTTCTTAAAAGTTTGGGGCTGCGATGCTTATGTGAAAAAGTTTCAGGTTGATAAGCTCGAACCCAAAGCGGATAAAATGCATCTTCATAGGACACCCAAAACAGTTGGGTATACCTCCTAATTCAGATCCGAAAGCAATAGGGATTGTTTCTTGAATCGGGTCCTTTCTCGAGGAAAGGTTTGTCTCGAAAATTGAGTGGGAGGATGGTGGAGACTTGATGAGGTTATTGAACCGTCACTTCAACAAGTATGTAGCAGGGCACAGGAAGTTGTTCCTGTGGCGCCTACACCAATTGAAGTAGAAGCTTATGATAGTGATCATGAAGTTTTTGGATCAAGTCACTACCGTACCTCTAGGGTGACAAGGATGCGTACTACTTTAGAGTGGTACAGTAATCATGTCTTGAAGGTCATGTTGCTAGACAACAATGAACCTACGAGCTATGGAGAAGTGATGGTGGGCCCAAATTCCGACAAATGGTTAGAAGCCATGAAATCCGAGATAGGATCCATGTATTAGAACAAAGCATGGACTTTGGTGGACTTGCCCGATGATCGGCAAGCCATTGAGATAAATGGATCTTTAAGAAGAAGACGGACGTGGACGGTAATGTCACCATCTATGAAGCTCGACTTGTGGCGAAGAGTTTTTCACAAGTTCAAGGAGTTGACTACGATGAGATTTTCTCATCCGTAGCGATGCTTAAGTCCGTCGGAATCATGTTAGCATTAGCTGCATTTATGAAATCTGGCAGATGGATGTCAAGATGAGTTTCCTTACCAGTTTTCGTAAGGAAAGGTTGTATGTGATACAATCAGAAAAGTTTTGTCGATCCTAAGGATGCTAAAAGGTATGCTGGCTCCAACGATCCTTCTAAGGACTGTAGTAAGCATCTCAGAGTTGGGATGTGCGCTTTGATGAGATGATCAAAGATTTTGGGTTTATACAAAGTTCATGAGAAACTTGTATTTCCAAAGAAGTGAGTGGGAGCACTATAGAATTTCTGATGAGTATATGTTGTTGACGTATTGTTGATCAGAAATGATGTAGAATTTCTGGAAAGCATATAGGGTTATTTGAAAGGTGTTTTTCAATAGAAAACCTGGATTAAGCTACTTGAACATTGAGCATCAAGATCTATGAGGATAGATCAAAAAATGCTAAATGGTACTTTCAAATGAGAACATACCTTGACGTGATCTTGAAGGTGTTCAAGATGGATCAGTCAAAGAAGGAGTTCTTGCCTGAGATGTGAGGTATGAAGTTAAGACTTAAAGCTCGACCACGGCAGAATAGAGAGAAAGGACGAAGTTCGTCCCCTATGCTTTAGACGTAGGCTCTACAGTATGCTATGCTGTGTACCGCACCTGATGTGTGCCTTGCTACATATCTGGCAAGAGGGTACAAAGGTGATCAAGGAGTGGATCACCATATAGCGGTCAAAATTATCCTTAGAGGAATAAGGATATGTTTCTCAATTATGGAGGTGATAAAGAGTTCGACGTAAAGGGTTACGTCGATGCAAGCTTTAACACCTATTCGAATGACTTTGAGTAGCAAACCGGATACGTATAGTGGAGCAACCATTTGGAATAGCTCCAAGTGGAGCGTGGAAGCAGCATTTACAATATGACCTAGAGATTTGCAAAGTACGCACGAATCTGAATGTTGCAGACCCGTTGACTAAAACCTCTCTCACAAGCAAAACATGATCAAACCCCAGAAGTCATTGAGTCTTAATCACATGGTGATGTGAACTAGTTTAGTGACACTAGTAAACTCTTTGGATGTTGGTCACATGGCGATGTGACCTGTGAGTGTTAATCACATGGCGATGTGAACTAGATTATTGACTCTAGTGCAAGTGGGAGACTGTTGGAAATACGCCCTAGAGGCAATAATAAATTAGTTATTATTATATTTCCTTGTTCATGATAATCGTTTATTATCCATGCTATAATTGTATTGACAGGAAACTCAGATACATGTGTGGGTACATAGACAACACCATGTCCCTAGTAAGCCTCTAGTTGACTAGCTCGTTGATCAATAGATGGTTACGGTTTCCTAACCATGGACATTGGATGTCGTTGATAACGGGATCACATCATTAGGAGAATGAAGTGATGGACAAGACCCAATCCTAAGCCTAGCACAGAGATCGTGTAGTTCGTATGCTAAAGCTTTTCTAATGTCAAGTATCTTTTCCTTAGACCATGAGATTGTGCAACTCCCGGATACCGTAGGAATGCTTTGGGTGTACCAAACGTCACAACGTAACTGGGTGGCTCTAAAGGTGCACTGCAGGTATCTCCGAAAGTGTCTGTTGGGTTGGCACGAATCGAGACTGGGATTTGTCACTCTGTGTGACGGAGAGGTATCTCTGGGCCCACTCGGTAGGACATCATCATAATGTGCACAATGTGATCAAAGAGTTGATCACAGGATGATGTGTTACGGAACGAGTAAAGAGACTTGCCGGTAACGAGATTGAACAAGGTATGGGTATACCGACGATCGAATCTCGGGCAAGTACAATACCGTTAGACAAAGGGAATTGTATACGGGATCGATTGAGTCCTTGACATCGTGGTTCATCCGATGAAATCATCGTGGAACATGTGGGAGCCAACATGGGTATCCAGATCCCGCTGTTGGTTATTGACCGTAGAACGTCTCGGTCATGTCTGCATGGTTCCCGAACCCGTAGGGTCTACACACTTAAGGTTCGATGACGCTAGGGTTATAAAGGAAGTTTGTATGTGGTTGCCAAATGTTGTTCGGAGTCCCGGATGAGATCCCGGACGTCACGAGGAGTTCCGGAATGGTCCGGAGGTAAATATTTATATATGGGAAGTCCTATTTTGGCCACCGGAAAATGTTCGGGAATTTTCGGTATTGTACCGGGAAGGTTCTAGAAGGTTCCGGAGTGGGGCCCACCTGCATGGGGGGACCCACATGAACGTGGGTAGGGGGGCAAGACCCCACACCCCTGGTCAAGGCGCACCAAGATTCCCCCTTAGAAGGAATAAGATCATATCCCGAAGGGATAAGATCAAGATCCCTAAAAAGGGGGGATAACAATCGGTGGGGAAGGAAATGATGGGATTTCTTTCCTCCCACCTTTGCCAACGCCCCAATGGACTTGGAGGGCAAGGAACCAGCCCCCTCCACCCCTATATATAGTGGGGAGGCGCATGGGAGCTTTACCAAAGTTCTGGCGCATCCCTCCCCCTCTCACAAGTCCTCCTCCTCTCCCGCGGTGCTTGGCGAAGCCCTGCAGGATTGCCATGCTCCTCCACCACCACCACGCCGTCGTGCTGCTGGATGGAGTCTTCCTCAACCTCTCCCTCTCTCCTTGCTGGATCAAGGCATGGGAGACGTCACCGGGCTGTACGTGTGTTGAACGCGGAGGTGTCGTCCGTTCGGCACTAGGATCTCCGGTGATTTGGATCACGACGAGTACGACTCCTTCAACCCCGTTCTCTTGAACGCTTCCGCTTAGCGATCTACAAGGGTATGTAGATGCACTCTCCTTCCCCTCGTTGCTAGTCTCTCCATAGGTAGATCTTGGTGACATGTAGGAAAATTTTGAATTTCTGCTACGTTCCCCAACAATTATATTATCTGTTTTGGATGTTTTATATGCATTTATATGCTATTTTATATTATTTTTGGGACTAACCTATTAACCTAGAGGCCAGTGCTAGTTTCTATTTTTTTCCTTGTGTTTGAGTTTTACAGAAAAGGACTACCAAACGGAGTCCAACGAGCTGAAACTTCACGACGATTTTTTATGGACTAGAAGAAGCTCATGGAGTATCGGAGATGGACAAGAAGAGCCACGAGGCATCCACAAGGGTGGAGTGCGCGCCCACCCCTAGGCGCGCCCCCTGCCTTGTCGTCGCCTCGTGGACCCCCCTGACTTGTCCCCGACGCCAAAAAATTCATATTAATAGAGAACACCCCAGAAAGAAAACTAGATCAGGAGTTCCGCTGCCGCAAACCTCTGTAGCCATGAAAAAGCAATTGGGAGCCCGTTCCGACACCCTGTCGGACAGGGAAACCATCACTGATGGCCATCTACATCATCCTAACGGTCTCCATGACAAGGAGGGAGTAGTTCACTCTCGGGGGTGAGGGTATGTACCAGTAGCTATGTGTTTGATCTCTCTCTCTCTCTCTCTCTCTCTCTCTCTCTCTTTCTCATGTTCTTGATTTGGCACGATCTTGATGTACCGCGAGTTTTGCTACTATAGTTGGATCATATGGTGTTTCTCCCTCTCTATCTTCTTGTGATGAATTGAGTTTTACCTTTGTTGTTTTACTATTATCGGATTGAATACTTTTATGGATTTGAGAACACTTGATGTATGTCTTGTGCGGGATACCCGTGGTGACAATGGGGTGTTCTATTGATTCACTTGATGTATGTTTTGGCACTCAACTCGCGGATTCCCGAGGTGACATTGGGGTAATCTATGCATAGGGGCTGATGCACGTTTTCATCCATGTTTCTTCGGTAGAAATCTTGGGGCACTCTTTAAAGTTCTTTGTGTTGGTTTGAATATTATGAATCTGAAGTTGTTTGATGCATATCGCATAATTGACCCACAGATACTTGTGGTGACATTGGAGTATCTAGGTGACATTAGGGTTGATTGATGTGTGTCATATGGTGTTATTTTACTACGAACTCTAGGGCTGTTTGTGACACTTATAGGAATAGCTCAATGGATTGATCGGAAAGAATAACTTTGAGGTGGTTTCGTACCCTACAAGAAATTTCATCTTATGTTCTCCGCGATAGGAACTTTGGAGTGATTCTTCGTTGCACATTGAGGGATAGTTATATGATCCAATTATGTTATCATTGTTGAGAGAACTTTCACTAGTGAAACTATGAATCCGAGGCCTTGTTTCCAAGCATTGCAATACCGTTTTTGCTCACTTTTGTTACTAGTTACCTTGCTGTTTTTATATTTTTCAGATTACAAAAACCTGTATCTACCATCCATATTACACTTGTATCACCATCTCTTTGCAGAACTAGTGCACCAATACGATTTGCCATTGTATTGGGTGTGTTGGGGACACTAGAGACTCTTTGTTATTTGGTTGCAGGGTTGTTTGAGAGAGACCATCTTCATCCTACGCCTCCCACGGATTGATAAACCTTAGGTCATCCACTTGAGGGAAATTTGCTACTGTCCTACAAAACTCTGCGCTTGGAGGCCCAACATGAGTCTACAAGAAGAAGGTTGCATAGTAGACATCAAGCTATTTTCTGGTGCCGTTGCTGGGGAGGTTAGTGCTTGAAGGTATATCATTAGATCTTGCAATCGAATCTTTTAGTTTCTTGTTTTATCACTAGTTTAGTTCATAAAAGAAAACTACAAAAAAATGGAATTGATGTTGCCTCATATGCTTTGTCTTTTTAATGTCTTTCGTGAAAATGATGGAAAGGAAAATTGTGCTCTAGTGTTAGAAGAAGTCTATAAAATGTTTGGCATAAAATCTTTGTATGATGAGCATGATTGCAATGTTGTTAGTATGAATTCCTTGAATATCCATGATGCTAATGATATGCAAAGCCACAAGCTTGGGGATGCTATGTTTGATGAAGATGATATTTTTTGTCCCCCAAGTTTTGATGAGCAAATTTATTATGATGAAAGCATGCCTACTATTTATGATGATTATATTGATGAAAGTGGATTTGTAGAGGTCATGACTTTATTTAGTGATGAATCCGCTATTTTGGAAGAGGTACCAATTGATTATGAGAACAAAGTTGCTATCTATGATGATTATTATGATGACATGTATGCTATAAAGAATAATGATAACCATGAAAATCGTCATCATGATTTTAATTTTCAATTGGATTATGCCTCACATGATAGTTATTTTGTTGAGTTTGCTGCCACTACCATGAATGAGAAGAATTTTGCTTATATCGAGAGTAATAAAATTTCTATGCTTGTGGATCATGAAAATAATGCTTTATGTGATGGTTATATTGTTTGATTCATTCATGATGATACTGCAAATTATTATGAGGGAGGAATATATGCTTGTAGGAATTGCAATAATATCAAGTTTCCTCTCTATGTGTTGAAAATCTTGAAGTTTTGCTTGTTTTACCTTCCTATGCTAGTTGATTCTTGTTCCCATAAGTTGTTTGCTAACAAAATCCCTATGCATAGGAAGTGGGTTAGACTTAAATGTGCTAGTCATATGCTTCATGATGCTGTCTTTGTGCTTCAATTCTTATCTTTCCTGTGAGCATCATTAAAATTATCAATGCCTAGCAAAAAAGGCATTAAAGAAAAGCGCTTGTTGGGAGACAACCCAATGTTCCTACCTACTTTTTTTGCATGTTCACATGATAATGCTACTTTAGTAATCATGTTTTATAGCTTCTGTTTCAATAAAGTGCCAAGTAAAGCCTTTGGGATAGTGTGGATGATAGTTGCCTTGATTCTGTGCAAAAACAGAAACTTTTGCTCCCAGTCCAGGAGTTTTGAAAATTCACTGGAACGTGATTTTGATCTGAATTTTTGAAACATGATTGATATACAAATTGACTATGTTTTCCTAATATTTCAGAATTTTTGGAGTTACAGAGGTATGGAAAGTTTCTGGATACTACAGATTGTTTTGTTTTAAACAGATTCTGTTTTCTATGTGTTGTTTGCTTATTTTGATGAATCTATGAGTAGTATCAAAGGGTATGAACCATGGAGAAGTTGGATTACAGTAGATACAACACCAATATGAATTTATAATGAGTTCACAATAGTACCTATATAAGTGCATCTAGTGCCCCTTAGTGATTTTGGTGTATTGAAGACTTATAGGTTAAGGGACTAATGTGTTTATGAGTGTACACATGTCTATAAGTCTATGAGGAGTTTGATATTTACCGAGAAAGTTGACCCCTAAAAATGAATATCCTCGACTGAAGATTTTGGTATTCCTGAAGCCTTTCATGAAGACTTTGAAAGTGACGAAATTGGTGTGTCCATGAAGACTTGATATTCATGCGAGGAATGTGAACCTTGAAGACTTTCGTTTTCATAGTTTTGTTTTTTCTCTTTCTTGAGTCATAGGAAACACCGTACTGTTAAAGGGGGTCGAGGAAATACTAAGGAAAAATTTCCATGTGATGCTTAACTCAAAATCCTACACCTACCAATCCCTTCGAGTGAAGCCATTGGAAATCTCATACAGTTCAGTCAATTTCTTCAGTGACAGAGACGAAGTTCTTCTGGTCGCTGAGGAATTTGTTCTGACTGAGGAGTTAGGAATTCGCCTGTGCGGATTGCCTACATAGTGAGGAACATGATAGCCCTGAGGAATTTGAGAGTCAAATTTCCGACCGTTGCTATGCTGCGCGCGAGCTGTCCCAAAATATCTTATCCACCTAACGGTCATATCATTGAAGGGCATTTATGTCTTATCATGTCGGGTGCTCCCTAGGCTATAAATAGCCGCCCCCTACAACCACTAGCTGGTTGGCTGCTCCGAGAGAAACTGACACTTGTCATTTGAGAGCATCCCATCCTCCAAGGACTTTGAGCGAAAATCATCAAGTGAGGAAAAACCCAAACCCAAACACCTACAAACCCAAAGTGATTGAGCATCACTGAAGAGATTGATCCTGCGTGGATCCAACGCTTGTTACCTTTGAAGACTGTGCTTCTTCCAGACGGTTAGGCGTCATGGTCTAGAGCATCCAATAGGAATTGTGGATCGCTGAGTGACCGAGTCTGTGAAGGTTTGGAAGTCGCCTGAAGACTTACCACGAGTGATTGGACGAGGTCTGTGTGACCTTAGTTCAAGGAGAATACGGTGAGGACTTGGTGTCCTGAGCTGTGTGCTCAACGACTGGGTGTCCAAGACTGTGTGTCCTCGAGTTTAAATACTCAGCCGCTCCAACCAGACGTACAAGTGAGACAACAGTTGGAACTGGTCTACCAAATCATTGTCTTCACCAACCTTACTGGTTCTATTTCCTCAACTCTTTCATTTCCTCATTACTGTGTTGAGTGATTGTTCATATCTGTGTTTGAAGACTTGGACTGAAGACTTTCTCAATTTCCTCAGTTCAATTTCTTCAGTCTGTTTGTCTTCATATTGTGTTATCCTATGTTTACGCTTTCTATACTCTGTGCGTGTCTTCATTTCATCATGATGACCATGCCTGTATTCTGTTATGCTTACTTCTGAGTACTTATTCCACTGCAAGTAGTTCTTCGCTTAGGAATTTCCTCACTGGCAAATTCCTTAGTGAAGAATTCATAAAAATTGCCTATTCACCCCTCTCTAGTCGATATAACGCACTTTCAATTGGTATCAGAGCAAGGTACTCCCTTGTTCTGTGTGATTTTGGTTTAACCACCTGGAGTTCTAGTTATGTCGACCGCAGGTATGATCAAGGTCTCTGCTGGGTGTCCTACCTTCGATGGCACGGACTACCCCTACTAGAAGAATAAGATGCGAATGCATCTTAAAGCAATTGACAATGATCTCTGGTACGTTGTGGAAAATGGGGTTCCCTCAGTCACACCTTCCCTGAATGCTGCTGATGTGAAGAGATTCAAGCAACTCGATTCTCAAGCGAAGAATATCATATGTGGTCATCTGAGTAAAGGGCAGTATGGTAGAGTGAGTGCTTTGGAAACTGCTAAGCTTATCTGGGATAGGCTCTCCAAAGTAAACGAAGGAGTCTCAACTCAACGTGACTCTCGTGTTGACGTTCTTCGCAATCTCTTCAACCGCTTCAAAAGACTCGACAATGAAAATGTTCAGCAAACCTTCGATCGCCTCACTGATATCTCAAATGAGCTTCAAGCGCTCGGTGCCACTGACATCACTGACCATGAGGTGGTGAAGAAATTGCTGAGATCACTCGATTCTTCATTTGACACTCTAGCATTGATGATTCAAGAGCGTGCTGATTACATGTCACTAGATCCCGCTGATATCCTCGAGAGGCTAAATACTCATGAGTTCCAGCTTGCTGAAAAGAGAGATCTCTATGGTTCAAGCTATGGCAAAACACGTGCCCTGAAGGCCAAGGCTGTGTCTGAATCTGAATGTGAAGATTCTGGTAGTAGCCTTAGTGATCCTGAAGAATTGAGCCAGGAGCTAGCACTGCTCGTGAAGAAGTTCCAGAAGTTCTCAAGACATGGTCGCTTTGGAAAATCCTCAAGGAGCAGTGATTCCTCATCAAGTGACTATAAGAGAAGACTATGCCACAAATGCAAGAAACCTGGTCACTATATTCAAGATTGTCCTCAGTGGGAAAAGGAATTAAAGAAGAAGAAATACAAGGATTACAGTTCTGATGACGCTAAGAAGAAGAAGAAACCATCAAAATCTTCATCATCAAAATCCTCGAAGTCTTCATCTCACAAGAAGAGCAGCTCCAAGAAGGCTCGGGCATTCATTGGCAAGGAAATGGACCCTGAAGCTGAATCTGAGGAACATGAGGAAGAGGAGGCATCTGAGGAGTCCGAGTCTGGTGTGGCGAGTCTGGCTCTCGCTACTGCATTCGTCAACAAGTCCATCTTCAACTCTGAAGAAATTGACCCCACCAACAAGGCTGATGAAGATAATGATGACTACGCTCCCACCTATTGCTTCATGGCAAAGGGTGCCAAGGTAACAAAATACCCCTCCTCTGAATCTAGTGAGGATGAATCTGATGAAAATCTTAAGCCTAGCTACTCTAAACTTGCTAAGATTGCTGTGAAACAACAAAAGGCTATTGAAAAACTTCAAAACATGCTAGACAAAAGTGATGACATGTTGGGTGATGAAATGGACCGTACTAAAGACTTAACTGAAAATCTCTAGAGACTTCAGTCTAAGTTTGACAACCTTCAAAGTCATCATAAAACTCTCTTATCTGATCACGAGAAGCTTTCTTATGAATTTCTTCAAAGAAAGCAAGATCTTGAGAAGCTAAGAGTGAGTTATGAAGATTTTCATAAGGAGCGTGATTCATTACTTGCTCAACAAATCAGGGCTACTCAGGAAGAATTTGTTCCTCCATGCTTAAAGTGCATTGAACGTGAATCTGCTAATTCTTCACCTGAATGTTCAAATGCTTCAAATGTTACAAATTCTTCACCTACCTCTGCTATCACTAATTCCTCATCTGAGGACATTGCTAGTATCACTGACAATGCAGGGCTGAAGGAATTGTATATGACAGGCATGTACAAAAGCCTCAAAGGGCATAAGACTCTTTGTGATGTGCCTTTGAGAACCTCAACAGGAACCCTAGGAAAGAGGGTATTGCCTTTGAGAGGAAACTCAATGCTGATGGAACATATTGGAAGCCTGAGAAGTACCCCAAAACCTCATGGGTTGCTGCAAAGGGACCTCCAGTTGATCCATCTAACTTATCTGGCTTTACATGTGAATCTCCTCATTCTTCTGATGAGTCATTTGACTCCAACTATAAACTATTCAAAAATCAGAATGGTGAAGTATTTGCTAGATATGTCGGGACTAACTGCAGGAACGGTTCCCCTATGAAGAAAATCTGGGTCCCCAAAAGTTATATTGAAAGTCTTCAGGTGAATGTCCTCATGACACCACCTGTGAAGAACAGGAACCCCAGATCCAATTCTTCATATGGACCTAATTCTTCACATGGATCAAATTCCTCAAATGGATCAAAGTCCTCATATGAACATCATCGTGCTAACCCTTCTGTTTCGTAGGGTAGAGCTAAGGGCTATGAATATGCGCATTATTCTTCAAATCATTATGTTCATAAGTCCTTGAAGAATTTCTCTGCTTATTCATATGCTTACCCTAACCCCTCTTATGTGAAACGAAGTGGACTAGCTTCTATGCCACCTTTCTCATATGGTGCTCGCAGAGTGATGAATTCTTTGCCACCCCTTCAGATGTGGGTGGTGAAGAAAAAGAACTAACTTCTTCTGTAGGGTCAGGTCTCTAGACGTGCTTTAACGTTTGAAGAATTTGCTGGGGGCCTGACAAAAATGCCTGAAAGGACGCAGACGAATCATGATGACATGAACTTTCATTTCACACGTCCTCATAGTGCTTATCTGTGCTATTGCTTGATGAAATTGAACTGATGAATTTGACGTCATATTCTTCACTGATGAAGTATATGAGTTCGTAAGATGCACTAATTCATCTGCAGGATGATCAGCCCAAAGCAAACGAGTGGGTCCTTGATAGTGGATGTACAAATCACATGACGGGTGACAAGAATCTATTGATAGATGCTCCTTTATCACCGTCACATCTGAAGCATATCATCTTCGCCGACAAAGGCAAAAGTTAGGTATTGGGTCTAGGTAAGGTTGTGATCTCAAAGGATTGACACATGGACAAAGTCATGCTTGTCGAGTCCTTAGGATACAACCTCATGTCTGTCTCAATGCTTTGTGATCTCGATATGGTTGTTGTCTTTGGAAGATATCATTGTGTTGTGATCATGGAAGCTGACCATTCCAAAGTCTTCGAAGGCTTTAGGAGAGGAGATCTGTATATTGTTGATTTCTTTACAGGACCACAACCAGCCGTGTGCTTACTGGCAAAGGCTTCAGAAGGCTGTGTATGGCATCGACGACTTGGTCACGCAGGCATGAGGAATTTGCACACGCTTGCGAAGAAGAAGTATGTCATTGGCATTGAGAATGTCAAATTCCTCAAGGATCACTTGTGTGGAGCCTGTGAAGCTGGAAAATTGACTAGGGCCAAGCATCCAGCAAAGACTATCATGACCACTACTCGTCCATTCGAATTGCTTCACATGGATCTCTTTGGTCCTAATCATTATTATGCTGTTTCAAATGATGCATCTCCATATGGCTTTGTTATTGTTGATGACTATTCTCGTTACACATGGGTACACATTGTCACTTACAAACATGAAGTGCAGGAAATCTTCAAACGATTTTCCTCGAGGGCTTCAACCAACTTTGGTGTGAAGATCAAGCACATCAGAACTGACAATGGGACTGAGTTCAAGAATTCCGGTCTTGATGGCTATCTTGATGAACTTGGTATTACTCATGAGTTATCTGCTCCTTATACTCCTCAGCAGAATGGCGTCGTGGAGCGCAAGAACAGAACCCTCGCTGAAATGGCTTGCACTATGCTTGATGAATACAAGACGCCTCGTTGTTTCTGGATTGAGGCAAATGATACTGCGTGCCACGTCATCAATCGGGTATATCTTCACAAATTCTTCAAGAAGACTGCCTATGAACTCCTCACTGACAAGAAACCCAATGTGAGTTATTTCAAAGTCTTCGGTGCTAAATGTTGGATTAGAGATCCTCATCACAATGCTAAATTTGCACCGAAAGCACATGAAGGTTTTATGCTTGGTTACGGAAAGGACTCGCACACCTACAGAGTCTTCAACAACGCTCTTCACAAGGTTGCTGAAACTGTAGATGTGCGGTTTGATGAAACTAATGGCTCGCAAAGAGAGCACCTACCTTCTGTGATAGATGAACCAGCACCTGAGGATTCTATCAAGTTCAAGGCTACTGAGGATGTCATTCCTACCGAAGAATCTACTGAAGAATTCATTCCAGAACGCGAAGATCGTCGAGCTAATGCACCTGAAGACAATGCTGAAGAAAATGGTGCTGAAGAAAATGCTGATCAAGTTCCTCGACGACAACCAGCTTATCCTCGCGTTGCAAAAGAAGTGCAAGTTGAAAAGATCATTGATGACATTGAAGCACCAGGTCCTCTCACCCGCTCAAAAGCTTCACATTTATCTAACTTTTGTGGGCACTATGCTTTTGTCTCCATCACAGAGCCCACTAAGGTAGATGAAGCATTTTTGGAGCCTGAGTTGATTCAGGCCATGCAAGAAGAGTTACATCAATTCGAGCTCAACAATGTCTGGGAACTGGTCAAATGTCCAGATCCTCGCAAGCATAATATCATTGGCAGAAAGTGGATCTACCGCAACAAGCAAGATGAAAATGGCCTTGTGGTGAGGAATAAGGCACGACTTGTACCTCAAGGCTACACACATGTTGAAGGAATTGATTTCGATGAAACTTTTGCACCTGTTGCTAGACTTGAGGCTATTCGCATATTACTTTCTTATGCTAACCATCATAATATCACTTTATACCAAATGGATGTGAAAAGTGCATTCCTCAATGGTAAGCTTGAGGAAGAAGTATATGTTGCTCAACCCCCAGGTTTTGAAGATCCAAAGAATCCTGACAAAGTCTTCAGACTCAACAAGGCCCTCTATGGCCTCAAGCAGGCCCCTCGGGCATGGTATGATACTTTGAAGGAATTCTTCGTGAAGACTAGCTTCACACCCGGTTCACTCGACCCTACTCTCTTTACTAAATCTTATGATGGTGAACTGTTTATGTGCCAAATATACGTTGATGATATTATCTTTGGCTGTACTGACCAACGTTATAGTGATGAATTTGCCTATATGATGAGTGAAGAATATCAAATGTCTATGATGGGAGAGTTGAAATTCTTCTTAGGTCTTCAAATTCGTCAATAGCACAATGGCATATTCATATCTCAGGAGAAATACCTCAAGGATGTTCTGAGGAAATTCGGCATGCAAGATTGCAAAGGCGTCAAAATTCCTATGCCCACAAATGGCCATGTATGCACTGATGAGAATGTTATTGACTTCGATCACAAGGTATACCGCTCCATGATTGGTTCTTTATTGTACCTATGTGCATCTAGGCCAGATATAATGCTTAGTGTTTGCATGTGTGCCTGATTTCAAGCTACACCAAAGGAATCACACCATTAGGCTGTGAAGCATATTCTTCGATATCTAGCTCACACACCAACACTAGGATTATGGTACCCCAAGGGCTCTACTTTTGATCTCATTGGATATTCTGACTCTGACTATGCTGGTGATCGTGTGGACCGCAAGTCAACATCTGGTTCTTGTCATTTCCTCGGACGATCTTTGGTCTGTTGGTCCTCGAAGAAACCGAACTGCGTAACACTGTCCACTGCGGAAGCTGAGTACATTGATGCTGGTTCTTGCTGTGCTCAATTGCTGTGGATGAAGCAAACGCTCAAGGACTATGGCGTCAACGTGAAGAATGTGCCTCTCCTCTGTGACAATGAGAGTGCCATCAAGATTTCTCACAACCCAGTTCAGCACTCGAAGACAAAGCACATTTAGATTCGTCATCATTTTCTTTGTGATCATGTGTTGAAGGGCGACATCTCCATCGAGCACGTGAAGACTAAAGAACAGCTAGCCGATATATTCACAAAGCCCTTGGATGAGAAGAGATTTAGCAAGTTGCTGTGTGAGCTAAATATCTTAGAGTCTTCGAATGTTTTTTGAAAAAGGACACTCATCCTAACACTTATGCAAAATTGATGACTTAGATGTGCAACACATGAAGAAACCTTTTTCTTCAATCAATGAAGAAATTAATGAAGAATTTGATTCTCAGAACCCTACGACAATTGTACGCGGTGTCTGAAATCATCATTCTTATACGGTGGGTCACGCCACCACCAAAGTTGAAAATCTTCATTTTTGAAATTACTCAGTTTTGAAATTCTTCAGTTTTTCAAATTCTTCAACTTTGCAAAATCTTCACTATTTCTGTCATTTTTCTTCATTGGCTATATATATATATATATAAGTTTATGTCCTATACATCATTCACTTATGGCTATTTCTTCAAGTTGCATTTTCTGCTAAGTGAATGTGATCGGACCCTTTCCCCTCTATGCTATACTCAACCCAGTCTATTCACAAATTCTTCATGTGCGTTCTATTTGAAACTCGTTCAAAATCTTCACTGTGTCCTTGTCAGCTGAAGAAATTGCGAACGGAACTTAAAAACTTATCTTATCCAAATTTTCGGTTTTGCCGCTCAAACCGTCCCGTATCCCACGAGAGACTTATCTATTAACCCACGATCTAACACGATCTCCACTTTTCAGTATGTGGGTGACACATGTCAAGCGAATGAGAAGGGTCAGGGGCACATTCGTCCTAAATCTTCGGGCAAACAGTTTTTCACTGCGACTATAAATACCCCCTCACCCCTTCCTCACTTCCTTTACTCCGCTCGACCGCTCTCTCTCTCACTCGAGCTTCTCAAACCCTAGCACCGCCGCTACTCCATCGTCGCCGGTGAGGAAGAGCTTCACTGCCTCGACCTCGTCGCCGTCGTACTCGCGCCGACCACGGAAATCTTCACTCCGCCGCTGCCGTAGCTGTCTTCCTCCGCCGAGTTAGGGCGTGGAAGATCTGAACTGATGAGCTTCATATCTACACTTCTCAGTTCGTCGTGTTCTTCATCAAGGGTAATTAAAAGTTACTTTTACTGCCTTCTTTGATTCAAATTTTCTCTACAAAATCTTCAAAGGTGTTTTATTCTTAAAATCCTCACACACAAAACACCTCACTAGTCATCTGTTCTTGATTCGTTTCTCTAAGCATCATTTTTCTTCAAGATTCCTCAATTGTGTGGATCCTCAATCTATACAACTCTGGAACCTAAGACAAAGAACGCTTAGTGAAACTCTTCAAGACTCATCTGGTCAAATTCCTCAAACTTGTTCTGTTTGAAAACTTTCTGAGAACGCATATGACCTCTCCAAATTCCTCGCAACTATACTCTGTTCATAGGTACTCATGTCCGCTGCTGAATCGCTAGGTTCTCATCAACTTAACTCATTTGCAGCGTTCCTCGAAGAAAAGTTGCATACTTCTTCAGAGAATTCCATTGTTCAAATTCCTCAACTGAAGAATATGGCAGACGGTAAGAAGCCACAGAAAGGAGGAAAGAGGCCTGAGGTCATGACTGCGTTTGAAATACCCGAGGACATCTATGCTGACTATTGCACACCTGATGAGGCTAAGTTCGGAAAGGAAAACCAAAATCAGCGCAAGGTGCGCATACAAAGGATTGAAAGGAGATGGGCAAGAGAATGGAGGGAGTACAGATATGTAACTCCAAAGTATATGAAGAAATTTGCACTAAATCCTCCATGCCCAAGAGCTCCATTGGCACCTGGCTAAGAAGCTGACCCCACCAGCATCAAGCGTGGTGAGGATTTCCCTAAAGAATGGGCCAAACGCCAAGCCAAGTTGACAAGACAAGCCAAAGAAGTAGTGAGGAAATTCAATGAAGACTCTGCTACTGCTACTGCTGCTGCCACTGAGGCCTCTATCAAGCCTAGAAAATCAATGGCAAAGAAGCCCGCTCACAAACCAAGTGCTTCACCAACTGTGCCCTCATGATCAAGTTCCTCAGCAATTCCCTCACGGCCAGAATCTTCAAAGACCTCACGGCCAGTTCCTCATGCTGCTCCTGCTCCTCCAAAGTCCTCAGCTCCTCCCCCAAAGTCCTCAGCTGCTCCGGCAAGGTCCTCAACACCTGTACATCTGGCCACATGCCAAAGGACTGCAGGCATCTCTATTTCCTCTGGTGTCTCAGCGAGTTCCTCAGCTGCACCAAACTCTTCATCAGGCCCCACTCTGCTGAAGACAAAGGCAACAACTGGTCGAGGTTCTCGGCCAAGTCTGAAGAAGAAACATGTTGCCTTCCAAGTGCGATCTGACGATGAAGCTGATGATGATGAACTTGCAGAAATCATCAGAGACAGACAAGAAAGGGACGCTAGAGCCAAAGGCACAAATGTGCCACTGCTTTTGGATCCAAGGGCGATCCTCGATTACATTGATCTCTGGCACAAGGACCCAAACACTCCTATGCCTGATTTTCATTTGACTCCTGGCCAAAGTCACACGCTGACCCATTTCATCACCGAAGAGAAATGGAAATTTGAGAAGGCTAGGCAAATCAAGAAGGCTCAGTTCAGGAAAGAGAAGTTTCCGAGGAAAAACGTTGTCAAAATAACAACTGATGAACTCCTCAAGATCCAGTCTGAAATCAAAGCCCTAAGTGATGATTTTAATGCTTATTATGCTGATTGGCAAGGAGCCAAAGTCAGGTTCGTTAAACTGACTGAGAAGTTCATGAATGTTGCAGCCCCATCGCAACAAGAAATTCCTCAAGATGAAGCTCTACTCAGCAAACTGAAGAACATGCCAGCACCACTAATGACTTTCAGGCTGCTGATGAAAATGCTAGTTCCAGGGCTGATGACTCCATTCCAGCCGCTGAAGAAATTGCCAGGACATCCACTAGTGGTGCGCCTGAAGAAAATGAAGAAGTCAGGGCAACTGCAACAGTTGTGCCTAAGGAAATTCAAATAGATTCCTCAGCTCCTCCTGCTCCTACACCAACTCCTACCATCCATCTGCATCAGATGTGAGGAAGACCAAGGCTGTAGAGTGAGCTGCAGTGAAGAAAAGGAAAGCATTAGCTGCTTCAGATTCTTCAGCTCCGAAGAAAATGAAGCCTATGACCAGCTCATTAGAAAATCCAATTGATGCTGTTCCGATTTCCGCCATGCCATAAAAGGACCTTGTTCCTTTTGGTGAAGAATATGTGATCCCCAGCGGATCTGATGAAGAAAATCATTTTGCTGCTTCATTAGAGCAGATTGATGAAGAAATTGAAGTGGATGCGATACCTTCAATGCCTGTTGCTTCCTCGCCAATGCCTCAGTTCACAGTTGAAGAGGCTGGTGTTAAATAAATTGAAGATGAAGACGTGGATATTGGATGCACTAAGCCTGTGATGAATGATGACTTTTGGGAAAGTCAACATCCCAATTCTCCACTCTTCACCCCAATACAATGAATACCTTAGTCCCCTGCACCAACCGTTCAGATGGGCTCTGAAGAAACTCATCCCACCTCATTTGTGCATGAAGAAATTCCAGCCACTAGTGCTGAAGAAACTGCTGCTGCTGATCCTTTGAACATGCAGACTGCCACTGAAGAGGAACTAGAAATTCCTCAGCCTGAAGAACCGGAGATTGCGATTCCTGAGGTTGTGATGCAACTCATTGACACTCCTCTGCCCAAGACAAATGATCCATTCTCAAAGAAGCAAAAGTTCAAGGCTGAAGATTTCTTCAGCGAGCATGTGTTCTTCACAGATTACAACCCCTATGATTCTGCTCGCATAAGGAAGAGGTGTTTCTGGACTGCTAGTCAAGCCAATTTCTATTCCTCAGTGCTATTCAACAAAGACAAAGTCTTCGATCATGCACACATTCCTCACGTGGACATGGAATCTCTGCCGGGCTTCGAGCCAGTCCTCAGTGTTCTTCATGATGCTGGATTGCTGAATTTCTGCACTGACATCTATGATTGGAATGAAGAACTCATTCTTCAATTCTATGCGACGCTGCACATCAGAGGAAATTCTGAAGATGTGAACTCATGGGTGCTGGACTGGATGTCAGAAAATACTCACTACAAGGCACCAGCAACTGAATTGCTTCGTTCCCTCCCACTCAGTCCTTCCCTTGAAGGTGCTCGTTGCATCTACAAGAAACCTGAGCTTACGAATCATTACATGCAAGTGCTGATGAAGCCTTTGAAGCCAGGGCAGGCCCCTCGAACCAAATTCCTCGTCAAGGAATTACTGTATGTGCCACGGACTGTCTATCACATTCTAACAAAGACAATGAGTCCTATCAAAGGCCATGACTCAAATGATGAAGAAGTCGTTGGCATCATGAAGAATATGCTTTTCAATATCATTCATGGCGTTCCCGTCAACTTCCATGATTTCTTCACGAGGACTCTGGTGAATATTGCTATGTCACCATTTGAGCTGAAGCCTTATGCACCATGGATTATGAGGTTCATCAGGACAAGGTCTTCACTCAATTACAAGGCTGATACTCTGAACCACGACAGCTACTTGCCTCCAATTGAAGTCCTCAAACGGACATTTTCCTCAGCTGATGACAAAGGCAAGGCAACTGCTGTGATAGATGAAGGCATTCGTCCATTGGATGGTCAATTTCGCAAGGCTGCATCCTACTCCACCAATGATGACTCTGCCACACATGACTCTGCCGCCAACACCTCTGCCAAGCAAATTCCCGAAGCCGCAGCACCCAGGGTGATGACTGATCGTGAGTTACTCCTCAGTCTTCATCAGAAAGTTGATCGCAATCATAAATGGGTCAAGCGTCAGTTTGGTTCAATTCTTCACAACATGACATCAACACACAATGCAGTGAAGAAAAACCACTACTACCTCCATGAAACCTTCAACCGTACCTGGGCTGTTCTATCTCATGTCTACAGCGTAGAAGATCTAAAGAAAATGGGTCTCAAGGAAGAATTTGACTGGTCTGCACCTCCACCGAAGAAATTCAAGAAGGTCAAGGTTCCTTCCTTGGTGGCCAGCTCCTATTCTTCATCGCGCGACACTGATGAAAATGAAGACTTGGACGACACTGCGGCAGACCCTACTACGACAACCGACCCCGACAATGCTGACGCTCCTCCATCAACTTAATATTCTTCAGGGGCGTTAGTCCTCAGTTTTGATCCTTTTGGTCATTCGATGCCAAAGGGGGAGAAATTTGAGTTAGTCTTCAAGCAGGTCTATTATATGGGCGTTTTTTTGCTAAGTTACAACTCTCGCTCTTCTGAAACTTTTATTGGACCGAGTTGTAATCTTAAACCCGATGGTGCTCTGATACTTTTGATGCACTGTGCTCTGATACTTTTGATGCGTTATTCTGCATGCTTGTTCCTCATTAATATTATTGCACGCATGATGAATTTCATCAGGCACCATATTTCATCATGCATTTCAAATTCTTCATATTATATGTCAAAAGCATGTATGAATTACAAGATATAGGGGGAGATCTCGATGATTCAACTCTTCAAGTGTGCATTGCTTCAAAAGAAAATTCCTCACTATGCACATCTTCAGGGGGAGTTCTTCTATATCTTGCAATCAAATTCCTCAATATATTTACTTACACTTCATATGTTTATCCCCGTTGAAAACTTAACCTATATTGTCATCAGTCACCAAAAAGGGGGAGATTGTAAGTGCATCTAGTGCCCCTTAGTGATTTTGGTGTATTGAAGACTTATAGGTTAAGGGACTAATGTGTTTATGAGTGTACACAGGTCTATAAGTCTATGAGGAGTTTGATATTTACCGAGAAAGTCGACCCCTAAAAATGAATATCTTTGACTGAAGATTTTGGTATTCCTGAAGACTTTCATGAAGACTTTGAAAGTGAAGAAATTGGTGTGTCCGTGAAGACTTGATATTCATGCGAGGAATATGAAGCTTGAAGACTTTTGTTTTCATACTTTTGTTTTTTCTCTTTCTTGAGTCATAGGAAACACCGTACTATTAAAGGGGTCGAGGAAATACTAAGGAAAAATTTCCATTTGATGCTCAACTCAAAATCCTACACCTACCAATCCCTTCGAGTGAAGCCATTGGAAATCTCATACAGTTCAGTCAATTTCTTCAGTGACAGAGACGAAGTTCTTCTGGTCGCTGAGGAATTTGTTCTGACTGAGGAGTTAGGAATTTGCCAGTGCGGATTGCCTACACAATGAGGAACATGATAGCCCTGAGGAATTTGAGAGTCAAATTTCCGACCGTTGCTGTGCTGCACGCCAGCTGTCCCAAAATATCTTATCCACCTAACGGTCATATCATTGAAGAGAATTTATGTCTTATCATGTCGGGATGCTCCCTAGGCTATAAATAACCGCCCCCTACAACCACTAGCTGGTTGGATGCTCCGAGAGAAACTGACACTTGTCATTTGAGAGCATCCCATCCTCCGAGGACTTTGAGCGAAAATCATCGAGTGAGGAAAAACCCAAACCCAAACACCTACAAACCCAAAGTGATTGAGCATCACTGAAGAGATTGATCATGCATGGATCCGATGCTTGTTACCTTTGAAGACTGTGCTTCTTCCGGACGGTTAGGCATCATGGTCTAGAGCATCCAAGAGGAATTGTGGATCGCCGAGTGACCGAGTCTGTGAAGGTTTGGAAGTCGCCTGAAGACTTACCACGAGTGATTGGACGAGGTTTGTGTGACCTTAGTTCAAGGAGAATATGGTGAGGACTTGGTGTCCTGAGCTGCGTGCTCAGCGATTGGGTGTCCGGGACTGTGTGTCCTCGAGTTTAAAGACTCAGCCGCTCCAACCAGACGTACAACTGAGACAGCAGTTGGAACTGGTCTACCAAATCATTGTCTTCACCAACCTTACTAGTTCTATTTCCTCAACTCTTTCATTTCCTCATTACTGTGTTGAGTGATTGTTCATATCTGTGTTTGAAGACTTGGACTGAAGGCTTTCTCAATTTCCTCAATTCAATTTCTTCAGTCTGTTTGTCTTCATCTTGTGTTATCCTGTGTTTACGCTTTCTGTACTCTGTGCGTGTCTTCGTTTCATCATGATGACCATGCCTGTATTCTATTATGCTTACTTCTGAGTACTTATTCCGCTGCAAGTAGTTCTTCACTTAGGAATTTCCTCACCGGCAAATTCCTCAGTGAAGAATTCATAAAAATCGCCTATTCACCCCCCTCTAGTCGATATAACACACTTTCAACCTAAGTGGTGATTCGCTTTGTTATACTAATGGAGCTTACGAGTTTTCTGTTGAGTTTTGTGTTGTGAAGTTTTCGAGTTTTGGGTAAAGTTGTGATGGACTACGGAATAAGGAGTGGTAAGAGCCTAAGCTTGGGGATTCCCAAGGCACCCCAAGGTAATATTCAAGGACAACCAAGAGCCTAAGCTTGGGGTTGCCCCGAATGGCATCCCCTCTTTCGTCTTCGTCTATCAGTAAATTTACTTGAGGCTATATTTTTATTCACCACATGATATGTATTTTGCTTGGAGCATCATTTTCTTTCATTTATATTTGCTTGCTGTTATTAAGAGACATGTTTTCTATCTTTTAGTTCAATAAAAATGTGAAGTATAGCCTTTACCATTCTTATTTTACAAGTCTATACATTGCTGTTTTGAAAACAGAAAGTTTGTTGTTTTGTTTTGAATATTGGTGAATAGTAAAAACATGATAAAATCTTGAATTTTTTACGCAATGAGTAACAAAAATTTTCTACAGTTTGGTAATTTTTCAGAATTTTTGGAGTTAGGGAAGTATGATTGCTCTTGCATTCTTTACAGACTGTTCTGTTTAGAAAGATTTCTGTTATGTTTGCATTGTTTTCATATGTTTGATTGTTTAATGATTCTATCTGAGGATAGGAGTATTAAATATGCAGAGGCATTTAGTATGCAATGTCAAATTGTAATTCTAGAGTTTTTCTACAGTAGATAATGATAAGGTTATTGCATTGATTTATACTAACTTATCTCGCAAGTTCTTGTTGAGTTTTATGTGGATGAAGTTTTTAAGATTTAGGGAAACCGTGATATGAGATTAATTAAGGAGACACAAAAGCTCAAGCTTGGGGATGCCCAAGGCATCCCAACTTAATATTTCAAGAAGTCTCAAGCATCTAAGCTTGGGGATGCCCCGGTTGGCATCCCACCTTTCTTCTTCAACAACTATCAGTCAGTTTTGGTTGAGCCTAAGTTTTTGCTTCTTCACATGATATGTGCTATCCTTGCAATGTCATTTTATTTTCTTTTGCTTGCTGTTTGAATAATATCCCAAGATCTGAAATTCTCAAATTTTAGAGAGTCTTCACATAGTCACATAATTATTCAACTACTCATTGATCTTCACTTATATTTTTTGGAGTAGTTTGTCATTTGCTCTAGTGCTTCACTTGTATCTTTTTAGAGCACGACGGTGGTTTTATTTTGAATAAATTGTTGAACTCTCATTCTTAACTTGTATTATTTTGCGAGTCTCTCTAAACAGCATGGTAATTTGCTTTGGTTATGAATTTAGTCCTAATATGATAGGCATCCAAGAGGGATATAATAAAAAGTTTAATATAAAGTGCATTAAATACTAAGAGAAGTTTAATTCCTTATGATTGTTTTGAGACATGAGGATGGTGATATTAGAGTCATGCTAGTGAGAAATTGTGGATTAGTAAGAATACTTGTGTTAAAGTTTGTGATTCCCATAGCATGCACGTATGGCGAACCATTATGTAACGAAGTCGGAGCATGATTTATTTATTGATTGTCATCCTCTGTGTGCCCTTCCCCTAGGAGCATGCATGTAGTACTTTGTTTTGATGAGTAACAGATTTTTGCAATAAGTATGTAAGTTCTTTATGACGAATATTGAGTCCATGGATTATACACCCTAGCCTCTCTAGTACCGCGCAACTTTCGCTGGTGCCATACACCCACCATATACCTTCCTCAAAACAACCACCATACCTACCTATTATGGCATTTCCATAGCCATTCCGAGATATATTGCCATGCAACTTTCCATTGTTCTGTTTATTATGACACGCTTCATCATTTTCATATTGCTTTGCATGATCAAGTAGTTGACATAGTATTTGTGGCAAAGCCACCATTCATAATTTTCATACATGTCACTCTTGAGTCATTGCACATTCATATAGAGTCATATTTTGTTCTAGTAGCGAGTTGTGATTTTTGAGTTGTAAGTAAACAAAAGTGTGATGATCTTCATTAGTAGAGCATTGTCCCATGTGACAAAATCAAAATAAAAGAGGCCAAAGAAGCCAAACAAGAAAAGGAGGCCAAAGAAGCTATCGGTGTACTAGAATAGGGGTACTCTAGTATCCCGAACTTGTGCACGGGCAGTTGCAGCACCCCGCGGCAAGGCTTGCCGGGCGACCGCCGAGATCCTCCGTGGTTCCTTTGGAGCCATTCAAGAACAAAGTATTCAAGCCAAGGAGACAAGGCCCCGGCAAGAGGAGCTTGCCGGGAAGGCCAACCAAGGCATCCCAAGGAACTTGCCGCGACGCGCCACGCGTCCCGGCAAGGCAACAAGGCCCCGGCAAGAGGAGCTTGCCGGGAAGACCAACCAAGGCATCTCGAGGCCTGGTGAGCGACAAGCTTCCGGGCACGACAAGACGACGACCGCGGCAAGGCGCTTGCCGCGACAAGTAACCACCCTGTACCCACGCTCCAGCACATCCACCAACGTGTCGCCCTGGGGGCCTTTCCAGGCCCGCGTGGCGAGAGGTTGTGCAGCCAGCGGTGCGCGGTGGCATGCGACGCTGACAAGATCGCCATCGTGGCGAACGGTGGCGTCCCTGACGGTACCTTTCTGCACTGTTTGGGCGACACAGACGGGCATTCAATGCCTTTGTCCCCTGCCGTCAGGGTTAGGTAGGATACACTGTGCAAGTAGGTGTACCAACCGCAACTCCTTTTTACGCTTTTACCCTTCTCTGCGTTGCCACCTGTTGGTGACCCCTTGAGCATATAAAAGGAGGCCCATGCGCAACGTAGAGGGGGTTCGACTCATTCGGAAGCCAGAAAAAGACTTAGCTCTCTCGAGCAAGAACACAATACAATCAGACAAGCAGCAGTAGGAGTATTATCTCTCTGGAGAGCTCCGAAGCTGGGTAAACTGCTTGTGTGCTTCGCCTTGATCCGCTCTTCGTGTGATCTCTGCCCCCCGCCGAACCGAAAGGGGCCCGGTCCGCCGGCCCCATAGGTGTTCGTGGATCAGTTTCCCCGACATCTTTGGCGCGCCAGGGAGGGGGCGTCGAGATTGCGTGAACCTGATCCGGCGTTCACACGAGCTAGATCTTCATTTTCTTCATCGACATGCCACCGAAGAAGAAGACTTCGGCGGTAGCTGCTCCGTCCACGTCACTTCCACCACTGCCGGAGCAAACGGGTGGTGGAGTAGATGCCGGCGGAAGAACGGACGTCGACGAGGAAGCTCACGATGCTGCCAGGTCCAAGGACAAGGCTGCACAGACCTCGGCGTCCGTACACGTCCCGCACCCATCTCAGGAGGCCCAAGACCAACAGCGTCATGGTATTCGCAGTACCATACGTTCGTTGGGACAAGATCGAGCTGGTGGATCTCGGGGTGCTCAAGACCAGCATGCACGCCAACGTGCTGGCACGAGTGAGACACGGTCACCTGGACGGGATGCTGCTCCTTCTAACATAGTTAGAAGTCCGAGCATATCCCGCTCCTTGCACCGTTCGCCACTGCCGCCCACCACTCCAGCAGAAGCTTTGGCGTGAGCTTAGTTGCTCCTGGATTACCCTCCAGCGGAAGACAAGATCGACCAATGGAGGGCCACCATTCAGAGTCTCATTGGCTTTGCCAACGGCGACACTCCGTGGCAGCCAACTGCATCACAGCCGCGGCAGGACTGCCAGGCACGAGCCGGTGGTGACGAAACCGATGGGGGTGCAACCACCATGCACTCTCCACCCCGAAGGCCAAGATCGCCGACTCGTCGGATCCACCTCGACAGCGACTCCACTGCGTCATCGGATCCACGAGCTCATCGCGATCAGCGCCAAGTTCTTCACGAACGACAGCAAGAAGACGCTCGTACTCGCATCGAGCGCCGAAGAGAAGCGCGACGTCAATCCGACAAGCGCGCTGGGCCCTCTGTTGACATGCATGTGCCAGGGGAACCAGGCGACTTGCCGTATGCGGTAGGTTTCCCTGCGTTCACTCGTGAGCTGCGGCAAGTCCAGTGGCCCAGCACGAAGAACTTCAAGCCAGATGTACCAGAGAAGTACGACGGCAAGACGCATCCCTCGGAGTTCCTCAGCATCTACACCATCGCGGTGCATGCTGCCGGAGGACGGGACGACAAGATCCTTGCCAACTACTTCCCGCTGGTACTCAAGCCCAATGTCAGATCCTGGCTCATGCACTTGCCGGACAACTCCATATCCTCCTGGGCTGATCTGTGCCATCAGTTTGTCGGCGCCTTCACAGGCGGCCACAAGCCTCATGGCCAAGAGAGCGACCTTCATCTGCTCGCCCAGAAGGAAGGAGAGCCCCTGCGCAAGTACATTCAAAGATTCAGCCGCATACAACACAACATCCCAGATGTCCACTGTCAGGACCCCGACTCGATGTCACATCGATCTAGCCGGTAACACCTCATATCACTTTGCGGCCTCACGCATGGTATCCCCACGGGTGTCACCTTACCTTTGCCCGGGACCGTTTGCGCCTTTTGGCTCACGTATATGATAGTGTCGCTAGCATCCATATGATAAGGAGTCCGGGCTGACATGACTAGTCGTAAACCCAAAGTGGCACAGACTTACAGGGACAGGCATCCATGACCCAGCTTCGAACGTGTCGGTCATCAGCAAGTGGGTCCGGGCTGTAGCACTGGGCTAGCAGGACTCCGGTAAACCGGGCTGTAGCGGGCTAACAGGACTCCGGTACTCAAAGCGTGACATTTCCCCGAAGGGACAGACACAGGAACGAAGAAGGACACATGCCGGCCAGCCTAAGTGTTCCAGAGCAGTAGCAAGCTACCATGGCTCAGCGGTAACACTAGGAGACATTTCCCGGTAAGAGAGGCTACTAAAGATAAACAACTAGATAGTCAGATCCCACACATACCAAGCATTTCAACCATACACACAATATGCTCGATATGTGCAAATACAACGAAGCATCACAACATGACTCTACGACACAAGTACTTTATTTAAGGCTCAGGGAGCCATACATAACATACACAAAGGTACGGGTCTCACGACCCAACATTCAAGTCATACAGTCATACAAACCAACAGCGGAAGTAACTTGTCTGAGTACAGACAACTAGTAAAAATAAAAGAGGCTTGGAAAGCCTAGCTATACTATATGGTCCTTCACAATCTCAGGGTCACCACCTGGGCCTTTAGCCTACTCGTTGATGTCAACGTCTACATAGAACCCATCAGAAGGGGTTGCAGCGTCTTCTGTAAAAATGTAGATTATAGCAACATGAGTACAAAGGTACTCAGCAAGACATACATCAGATCCTACATACATGCATATTATCAAGAAGGGTTGGTGGAGTTATTGCAGCAAGCCAGCTTTGACTCTTGGCTAGACTATCCTACGATACTTCAACTTGAAATGGTTTTGCGCACACGAGTCCACTACTCACCACTTCAATACACTACCGAGGATCCACCTCCGTCTCCCTACGGAAGAGCCATCCTCGGCACTCACACTTATCTTGAGGCTTTTAGTAGTTTCCATTTACTTGTCTATGAACTGTATAGGCAACCAAGTAGTCCTTTACCGCGGACGCGGCTATTCGAATAGATTATGATAACCCTGCAGGGGTGTACTTCTTCATACATGTTTCCACCACTTAGCGTCTGCACACGACATGTGCTCGGCAGACTTCAAGCGAAAGCCGACGTGGGTGTAGACCACGACCTACCTAAACACTTAAGCCTCTAGTCCAGGTTTATCGCCTATTCAGGTTCCATCCACAGGGAGTCCGGACGAGGTTTCCCATACGGCCCCAAACGATGTGAACAGGGTTCCCGAGATACCTAACGGGTATTCGGTACACCGTGCCACGTACCTACCGCATCACAGCCCACCCCTACGGTCAGCGCTGTCCACGGCCTCCAGTAGGCTACAAACACCAGAAACTACTTGCAACTCCTGGACAGAGAGCTAGGGTGAATAAGAAGTCGAGCGGGGTCATATTTCAGGGCCCAATGCATGGTAGTAGCTGTATCTTAAATCACACAAACAGATCTCAGTGCTTAAGGTCGGCTTCAATGAAACAACCCACCATGTACTCCTACATGGCCTCTCATCGATACCTTTACCAAATCGTGTTCACCACACCACTCTCATTACCGACATAATCATTTCACTCTAGCCCATCACCCAGATGAACCAGACCTGACACAACTCTAAGCATAGCAGGCATAACAAGGTAGGAACAACACATACATATGGCTCAATCAACTCCTACACATGCTAGTGGGTTTCATCTAGTTACTGTGGCAATGACAGGTCATGCAGAGGAAATGGGTTCAACTACCGTAGCACACAGCAGTTTGAACGCGTTGTCTTAATGCAGTAAAAGAGAGCAGGAGCGAGAACATGGGATTGTATCGATATGATCAAATGGTTGGTTGCTTGCCTGATGGTTCGATGCACGGATACGGTTCTTCGTTAGGGTAATCACGGTACTCCTCGGAGGCAGAACCTGTCGCAAAGGACATCGATACACAACCATCACCAAACAATGTGCAACAATATGATGCATGCATGAAACATGGCAATATGAGTGTGTTAGGCTAATGCAACTAAAACCATAAGGGTTTGAACAAATTTGAATCAAAGATTCAAATTTCAAACTCAAACATGGCCTTTTAAAGTGCTTTTCCTTGCTCTGCTTAAAACATCAATTTAACTTGTTTGATCATGCATGAAAATAGTACAGATGGATAGATTGGATTTTTCTGATCATTTTTCATATATAATTTGTCCAATTTGGAGTTACAGAATAAAAGTTATGAATTTTTGAAGTTTAAATAATATTCTGGAATTTCCTGATTTAAATTAAATCCAGAAATATAAATATTGCGCCAGCATGACGTCAGCATGACGTCAGTGGTCAACTGCGGCTGGCTGGGGTCAAACCTGACGTGTGGGGTCCACACGTCAGTGACAGGGGGGGCAAACAGGGTTAATTTATTCCTAATTAGGGGTTAGTGGCGCTGGGGCCCACTGTCAGTGTCAGGGGGGTTAATTAAGCGGTGATTAGCACTAATCTGACCACCTGGCCGACGGGGCCCACGCGTCAGTGACCCTGGGGGGTCAAACCCCAGGTCAAACAGGTCAAACCCACCGGCGACATGACGCCGGCGGGGCCCGAGACAGCGGCGCGATGCGGAAACGCGCTACAGGGCACGGGCGAGGCCGTGCTTGGGCTCGTTGGAGAGCCCTTGCTCCCGCGCGTCGAACGGTGGTGGTGGCCGTGCCTGTGGTGGTCGGTACCGACGACGGCGACGACCGTGGTGGCTGCCGGAGCTCGGTTGAGCTCGGGGTCGAGGTTACAACGGCTGCGGAGATGCGGGGTTGGCACCTACGGCTTCTACGCGGTGCGGTGAGGATGTAGGTGTGCTCGGTTGGGCGCTACGGTGACTGTGGCCACGACGGCGACGAGGTACGGCGGCGGCGAGCTTCGGAGCTCAAGGGGGCGGCAGCTACAGGAGGCTAGGGACGATGGGGCAAGGGGGAATCGAGTCAGTGGCTCACCGCGGAGCTGCAGGGATGGTTAGCGGGCTCGGGGACGTCCGGTAGCTCCCGATTCGACGACGATGATCTCCGGTGGCCGAGGAGGGGAACGGCGACGTGGGCGGCGATGCAGGGCTTCCCGAGGGGCTTGGCGTGGTGGGGAGGAAGAGGGGGTCGAGGCGGAGCTCCTGAGCTCAACGGAGGGGCGAGGGGTGGCCGGTGACGGCTGCTATGGCGAACGGCGGCGATGGTGGTGTTCGGCCGTGAGAGAGGGAGCGAGGGAGAGGAGGGAGGAACCGAGGGAGAGTGAGAGAGAGCAGGGGGGAGGGCGTGGCGTCGTCCGGGGCATCGAGACGAGGAGGGGAGGGCAGGCAGGCAGGCGAGCAGGTGGCGTGGCGCGGTGGCGCGCGCGCGCGCCGGCCACACTCCCCTCCCTCTGTCGAGGACGAAGACGACAGAGGAGGGAGGCGGGCTGGGCCGCCTGCTGGCTGGGCCGGCCAGCTGGCTGGGCTGCACAGGGAGGAGCCCAGGTAAGCTTCTCCCTTTTTAATTATTTCTGTTTTCTAATTTCTGACATTTGTTTTGATTTAAATAAAATATTAAATCATTTATTTACCTTATGCCAATTTTTTGCAGGAGCTAGATATATTATTCCAGAGCTCCTTTATAATTGGCATAATATTTGGACATATATTAATATATATAACTAATATATTTCCAATGCAAATATTTATGCATTAATTCCAAATGCCCAAAATAAATACCTATGAGCTCTTAAAAATATTGGTTTGATTTTTATCTCTGTCCAATATTTTCAGAGAGCAACATGAGCATTTTCTTGGACCCTTTTGGAGAAATTTTTATTTGGATCATTTTCGAAAATGATTCTGAGGGTTTCACAAATCCCCATTTCAAATTAAATGGAAATTTAAACATGATGCACACACTCTGATGCATGACTAGCTAGGGTGTGACAACTCACCCCCACTCAAAAGAATCTCGTCCCGAGATTTGGGTTCCTCCGGGAAGAAGGCGGGATATTCGAGTCGAAGACGATCCTCCCTTTCCCAAGTTGCTTCATCCTCAGAATGGTGCGACCATTGAACTTTGAGGAACTTGATATTATGACGTCGGGTGGTACGTTCGGCCTGATCGAGGATACGAATGGGGTACTCTCGATATGTAAGATTATCTTGGAGATCAAGCGTTTCGTGGTCCACTCCACGGATAGGATCCGAGAAGCAACGCCTGAGTTGAGAAACGTGGAAGACATCGTGGACTCTGGAGAGGTGCGGAGGTAGTTCCAACTGGTAGGCAACTTCTCCTCGTTTGGCGAGAATGCGAAAAGGTCCAATGTAACGAGGAGCCAATTTGCCTTTGATACCGAAACGATGGGTTCCTTTCAGAGGGGTGACCCGAAGATAAGCCTTCTCGTCAACCTCGAAAGTCATAGCCTTATGTTTTCGGTCATATTGACTCTTTTGACGAGATTGGGCTGTTTTCAACTTTTCACGAACGATACGAACTTGTTCTTCTGCTTCCTGAATCATATCCGGGCCAAAGAATTGTCTTTCCCCGGTCTCTGACCAGTTAAGGGGTGTTCGACACCGTCGTCCATAGAGAACTTCAAAAGGGGCTTTACCCAAGCTAGATTGATAGCTGTTGTTGTAAGCGAATTCGGCAAATGGAAGGCACTTCTCCCAGTCCATTCCGAATGAGATAACAGAGGCTCGAAGCATGTCTTCTAGAATTTGGTTGACGCGTTCCACTTGACCACTTGACTGAGGGTGGAAAGCGGTGCTAAAGGAGAGACGAGTCCCCATAGCATTTTGGAAACTTTCCCAAAATTGAGAGGTGAAAAGACTTCCTCGATCCGAGTTAATTTCCAAAGGAACACCATGAAGGGACACTATTCGGGAGATGTATAAGTCTGCCAGCTGACTAGCGGTTATACTCTCACGAACAGGTAGGAAATGGGCTACTTTGGAAAGACGATTGACAACGACGAAGATAGCATTATTCCCTCTCTTGGTCCTAGGAAAACCGGTAATGAAATCCATACCAATTTTATCCCATTTCCATTCAGGAATAGCTAAGGGTTGAAGGGTGCCAGCAGGCCGTTGATGCTCTGCTTTTACACGACGACAGACGTCGCAATTTGCAATAAACTGAGCAATTTCTCTCTTCATCCTAGTCCGCCAGAACCTCTGGCGTAGGTCCTGATACATCTTAGTACTACCGGGATGAATGGTGAGAGGAGATTCATGAGCCTCCTTAAGGATCAACTGCCGTAGATGCTGGTTCTTGGGAACCACTAGACGGTTCTCAAAGTACACAACACCATGATCATCTGTGGAGAAACAACTAGCACCTCCGCTAGCAATGTTCTCTTTGATTTTAGATATTCCCTTATCTTGCTTTTGGGCAGCGATGATTTGATCCGTAAGAGTAGGTTTTGCTACCAAGGTGGAAAGAAAACCTTGAGGTACAATGTGAAGGTTAAGCTTCCGAAATTCCTCATGGAGAAGCGGTTGACTTTGTTGTAACATCAGGTTGTTACAATAAGATTTACGACTTAGCGCATCAGCCATGACGTTGGCTTTCCCTGGGGTGTAGGTTATTCCTAAGTCAAAGTCTGTGATCAATTCAACCCAACGTCTTTGCCTGAGATTCAGATCCGGTTGGGTGAAAATGTACTTCAGACTTTGGTGATCAGTGAATATTTTGCAACGATTACCGAGGAGGTAATGCCGCCAGGTCTTAAGTGCATAGACTACGGCTGCAAGCTCTAGATCATGAGTAGGATAATTCTCCTCATGTGGGTGCAATTGCCGTGAAGCGTAGGCAATTACGTGTCGATCTTGCATGAGAATGCAACCTAGTCCTTGTCGCGAGGCGTCGCAGTAGATAACAAAGTCCTTGGAGAAGTCTGGCGGTACCAGTACGGGAGCAGAGGTCAGGCGTCTTTTCAGTTCCTGAAAGCTGTGCTCACATTGTGGAGTCCACTCGAACTTCTTATCTTTCTTGAGGAGTTCGGTTAGAGGTTTGGCAACCTTGGAGAAGTTCTCGACAAAGCGACGACAATAGCTTGCTAAGCCCAGAAAACTCCGAACTTGCTTGACCGATTCAGGTGGAGTCCAATTAAGGACGGCTTGAACTCGCTCAGGGTTAACAGCAATACCTTTACCAGATATTACATGACCCAAATAGGTCACTTCTGACAACCAGAATTCACATTTAGAAAATTTGGCATAAAGGCGATGCTCTCGAAGTTTCTTCAGCACTAGCCTTAGATGTTCGGCATGTTCTTCCTCGTTCTTGGAGTAGATGAGTATATCATCGAGGTAAACCACGACGAATTTATCCAAATACTCCATGAAGATTGAGTTCATTAACCGAGAAAAGGTGGCTGGAGCGTTGGTTAAACCGAAGGACATGACGGTGTACTCGTATTGGCCATAACGAGTAACAAAGGCCGTCTTAGGAATGTCCCCGTTTCTGATTTTGATTTGATGGTAGCCCAACCTCAAATCCATCTTGGAGAAGACTGAGGATCCAGCGAGCTGATCGTACAGGTCGTTGATCCTGAGAAGCGGATATTTGTTCTTGATTGTGACCAAATTGACAGGTCGGTAATCTACAACCATCCGGTCCGTACCATCCTTCTTCTTGACGAATAGGACGGGGCAAGCCCACGGAGATGAGCTAGGTCGGATGAAACCCTTTTTCAAGGACTCATCGAGTTGTTTCTTAAGCTCGGCTAGTTCTAGTGGTGCCATCTTATAAGGTCTTCTAGCAATCGGAACGGTTCCTGGAATGAGGTCTATTACGAACTCAACATCCCTGTCAGGTGGAACACCTGGCAATTCCTCTGGGAAGACATCCGGGAAGTCACGGACTACCGGAATGTCCTCAAGGTCTGGCAAAGGGCTAGTGTTAAGAGAATATAATTGTCGCTTGGCTATTCGGGTCAAGACATTGACTATCTTCCCCGAAGGATGGGTGAGTTGAACAGTCCTAGAGAAGCAATCAATTTGGGCATGATGAGCTGACATCCAGTCCATACCCAGAATGATATTAATATCTGAAGATTTAAGGGCTATCAAAGACGCGAGGAAAACAAGTCTGTCGACTTGGATTTCATTTCCATGGCTTACTCTAGAAGTTTGCCATTTGGATCCCGGAGTTTGAATTACCATAGAGGTTGGCATATCACCGAATGCGACGTTATGCAAACGAGCATAATTTTCAGATATAAAAGAATGAGAGGCTCCTGTATCGAAAAGAACAGATGCCGGGTGGCAATTAACAAGAAGCGTACCGAGAACGACGTTGGGATCCTCTTGAGCTTCTTCGGCAGAGATACAGTTGACATGGCCACGTGAAGCGGTGACCGGCTTGGCGTGGAACACTTTCCCTGTCGGCTTGCCACGGCCAACAGCTTTAGCAGACTGGTTGGGGTTGGTCTGGGGACACTCACGCATATAGTGACCAGATTCCCCACACTTGAAACAAGTCACGGAACTGGTACGTGGAGGAGCATTGTTAGTTGGACCCCCATAGGGCTTGGCCGGTGCAGACTGTTGAACAGGGCGAGGCGCCTGGAAAGTTGGCCTCGGTGTGAACCTGGGTGGCAGGGCGGTGTTGGGCACCCACACGCGGCGCTTCTGAGGACCAACACCGGATGAGGAACCCATGTCACGGCCATGCTTGCGTGTTGCGTCATAGTCAGTCTGACCAGTTTCAGCACTGATGGCTTTGTTGACAAGTTTCTGAAAAGATGTGCACTCATGCAGACGGAGGTCACGGTGAAGCTCAGGACTAAGGCCCTTACGGAACCTTGCTTGCTTCTTGGCGTCAGTAGAAACTTCCTCAGTTGCATATCGTGCGAGATTACCAAACTCCCTGCTGTAAGCATCCACAGAAAGTCGGCCTTGGGTGAAACTGCAAAATTCCTCACGTTTACGGTCCATGAGACCCTCCGGAATGTGATGTTCACAGGAAGCCTCGCTGAATTCAGCCCAAGTAGTGACATGGCCCGCTGGGCGCATAGCTCCATAATTCTCCCACCATAGACTGGCGGGGCCTTCAAGATGATATGCAGCAAAGGTGACCTTGTCAGCCTCCGCTACCAGCGCGGAACGCAGTTTGTGAGAGATACTGCGAAGCCAGTCATCAGCGTTGAGAGGCTCGACAGAGTGGTGGAACGTGGGTGGATGTAATTTGATAAAATCACTGAGTGACACCACGTTAGTCCTCTGATGGTGTGTTGTGTTCTGTTCGATACGCTCCAACAAACGGTTGGTCTCCCGCTTGTTTCTCTCAGCTTCCATCATAACCTCGGCTAGTGAAGGAGGATGAGGCAGATTTGCATCCCTGACTTCACTGCCTTCAGCCTGCTCTTGAGAAGCAGGGTTAGCGCGCGTGTTGACCATCCTAGGTAAACAAGACAATGATTTAGTCAGGATGATAAAATTCCGACATAGGATATAAAATGTAAGGAATAACTCGGAATGCAAGATGATCATCCGTATGACATGGTAGATACAGAAACTGCTTCTTTTATTCCATCGTCATACACACCATATAGGGTTTAGTACAAGACCAAACAAAGTACTATTACGGTGAAAAGAGGATTACATCTCATCGGAGGCATCCCAAGCTCCTATACATTATTTTTCTACACCTCCGGAAAGAGTACAAACTGGGTCATATCCCACGAGTCACGCGGGGCGATAGACGACACAGCTAGTGCGAACTAGTGATACTACCACTAACTCAGACCGATCCGTAGTAGTCCTCGTAGAAGTCACCTCCATAGCCTGGAAGCTCAACATGATCATCCGGAAACAGACGATCTCGCGGAGCTTGTGGACCATAGGGGCTAGGATGAGGCCTTGGACCAACAGACGGTGGCCTGCGGGGACCGCGAGGTGGGGTGATGCCTCCTACATCACGCCAACCCATCATGTCTGGCAGAGCAGATCTCACAGGATAGAGATCGCGCATATCTGAATATCCAGCTTGCACCGCCGGTGCGAACCGAGTCAAAGTGGCCCAGTGGTCAGCACGGGTATTGAAGAGCTCTAACCTCAAGGCCCGATTTTCACGGTCCTTATCCTCGAGCATCTTAGCAGTGGTGCAAGTCCGTGAATCCTCCTGGGTGGGGTCAGCATAAATAGCCTGGAGATACCCTTGTGCTCCCGGAAGTGATCCTGGCATATACCGGAAATCAGAGTCCCGAAATAGACCAGATCTGACTCGCATGATGGTCATCATAGAGTAGGCGGCGTCCTGCACAGCCATCTCAATAGTAACCCCTAGTCCATAGGAGCAGTGAAGGGGCTCGGTGGATCCAGGATAAGATGGAAATATCCGGACAGTGCAGAGATACTGGCTTTGGTTGAAGTCCCGAAATTGCTCTTCGACCGTGTACTCAGGATACCAGCGGTATCCAGCCTCAGTCATTACCCTGACCAACTTGGCAGTATGGCCGGGTACATCTAGGCATCGAGTCAGGCGAACCACTTGATTGAGGTCGCGAGTGGCCATCTGAAAGCACAATCATAATGCAAAGGCATTAGAATTTCTAGCAAAAATTCGGCAGCATAATAGCTGTAAATGCTCAAGAAGGATTTTGAGACATTTGACAAAGGATTACATACACACTCATCATCATCATACCAAGTTCTGAGACCATCCTAGCAACATAATGTGGTAATAGAACTGAACTAGGCTTGTAACCATCAAACCTATAAGGTACTACTGATTAGTAACACGTGATCCTGATAGAGAGAATAGATCCTAATTCCTTAACCCCCGGTGGAAGAATAGACTGACTCAGATCAGAATGTCATTAGATAAAGGAGTAAAAAGAGCCTTACGTTCCAACCCACAAACAATTCCCCTACATATAACTAAAGAATTTCTAGACTCAACATCGACCAGTTTGGCTTGGAGAACCTACAGGCAGTCCGGCTCTGATGCCAACGCTGTCAGGACCCCGACTTGATGTCACATCGATCTAGCCGGTAACACCTCATATCACTTTGCGGCCTCACGCACGGTATCCCCACGGGTGTCGCCTTACCTTTGCCCGGGACCGTTTGCGCCTTTTGGCTCACGTATATGATAGTGTCGCTAGCATCCATATGATAAGGAGTCCGGGCTGACATGACTAGTCGTAAACCCAAAGTGGCACAGACTTACAGGGACAGGCATCCATGACCCAGCTTCGAACGTGTCGGTCATCAACAAGTGGGTCCGGGCTGTAGCACTGGGCTAGCAGGACTCCGGTAAACCGGGCTGTAGCGGGCTAACAGGACTCCGGTACTCAAAGCGTGACATTTCCCCGAAGGGACAGACACAGGAACGAAGAAGGACACATGCCGGCCAGCCTAAGTGTTCCAGAGCAGTAGCAAGCTACCATGGCTCAGCGGTAACACTAGGAGACATTTCCCGGTAAGAGAGGCTACTAAAGATAAACAACTAGATAGTCAGATCCCACACATACCAAGCATTTCAACCATACACACAATATGCTCGATATGTGCAAATACAACGAAGCATCACAACATGACTCTACGACACAAGTACTTTATTTAAGGCTCAGGGAGCCATACATAACATACACAAAGGTACGGGTCTCACGACCCAACATTCAAGTCATACAGTCATACAAACCAACAACGGAAGTAACTTGTCTGAGTACAGACAACTAGTAAAAATAAAAGAGGCTTGGAAAGCCTAGCTATACTATATGGTCCTTCACAATCTCAGGGTCACCACCTAGGCCTTTAGCCTACTCGTTGATGTCAACGTCTACATAGAACCCATCAGAAGGGGTTGCAGCGTCTTCTGTAAAAATGTAGATTATAGCAACATGAGTACAAAGGTACTCAGCAAGACTTACATCAGATCCTACATACATGCATATTATCAAGAAGGGTTGGTGGAGTTATTGCAGCAAGCCAGCTTTGACTCTTGGCTAGACTATCCTACGATACTTCAACTTGAAATGGTTTTGCGCACACGAGTCCACTACTCACCACTTCAATACACTACCGAGGATCCACCTCCGTCTCCCTACGGAAGAGCCATCCTCGGCACTCACACTTATCTTGAGGCTTTTAGTAGTTTCCATTTACTTGTCTATGAACTGTATAGGCAACCAAGTAGTCCTTTACCGCGGACGCGGCTATTCGAATAGATTATGATAACCCTGCAGGGGTGTACTTCTTCATACATGTTTCCACCACTTAGCGTCTGCACACGACATGTGCTCGGTAGACTTCAAGCGAAAGCCGACGTGGGTGTATACCACGACCTACCTAAACACTTAAGCCTCTAGTCCAGGTTTATCGCCTATTCAGGTTCCATCCGCAGGGAGTCCGGCCGAGGTTTCCCATACGGCCCCGAACGATGTGAACAGGGTTCCCGAGATACCT
Source organism: Triticum aestivum (assembly GCF_018294505.1). NCBI lineage: Eukaryota > Viridiplantae > Streptophyta > Magnoliopsida > Poales > Poaceae > Triticum > Triticum aestivum. The sequence goes on from NC_057807.1 coordinate 301,183,048, forward strand.
AACGGGTATTCGGTACACCGTGCCACGTACCTACCGCATCACAGCCCACCCCTACGGTCAGCGCTGTCCACGGCCTCCAGTAGGCTACAAACACCAGAAACTACTTGCAACTCCTGGACAGAGAGCTAGGGTGAATAAGAAGTCGAGCGGGGTCATATTTCAGGGCCCAATGCATGGTAGTAGCTGTATCTTAAATCACACATACTGATCTCAGTGCTTAAGGTCGGCTTCAATGAAACAACCCACCATGTACTCCTACATGGCCTCTCATCGATACCTTTACCAAATCGTGTTCACCACACCACTCTCATTACCGACATAATCATTTCACTCTAGCCCATCACCCAGATGAACCAGACCTGACACGACTCTAAGCATAGCAGGCATAGCAAGGTAGGAACAACACATACATATGGCTCAATCAACTCCTACACATGCTAGTGGGTTTCATCTAGTTACCGTGGCAATGACAGGTCATGCAGAGGAAATGGGTTCAACTACCGTAGCACACAGCAGTTTGAACGCGTTGTCTTAATGCAGTAAAAGAGAGCAGGAGCGAGAACATGGGATTGTATCGATATGATCAAATGGTTGGTTGCTTGCCTCATGGTTCGATGCGCGGATACGGTTCTTCGTTAGGGTAATCACGGTACTCCTCGGAGGCAGAACCTGTCGCAAAGGACATCGATACACAACCATCACCAAACAATGTGCAACAATATGATGCATGCATGAAACATGGCAATATGAGTGTGTTAGGCTAATGCAACTAAAACCAGAAGGGTTTGAACAAATTTGAATCAAAGATTCAAATTTCAAACTCAAACATGGCCTTTTAAAGTGCTTTTCCTTGTTCTGCTTAAAACATCAATTTAACTTGTTTGATCATGCATGAAAATAGTACAGATGGATAGATTGGATTTTTCTGATCATTTTTCATATATAATTTGTCCAATTTGGAGTTACAGAATAAAAGTTATGAATTTTTGAAGTTTAAATAATATTCTGGAATTTCCTGATTTAAATTAAATCCAGAAATATAAATATTGCGCCAGCATGACGTCAGCATGACGTCAGTGGTCAACTGCGGCTGGCTGGGGTCAAACCTGACGTGTGGGGTCCACACGTCAGTGACAAGGGGGGCAAACATGGTTAATTTATTCCTAATTAGGGGTTAGTGGCGTTGGGGCCCACTGTCAGTGTCAGGGGGGTTAATTAAGCGGTGATTAGCACTAATCTGACCACCTGGCCGACGGGGCCCACGCGTCAGTGACCCTGGGGGGGTCAAACCCCAGGTCAAACAGGTCAAACCCACTGGCGACATGACGCCGGCGGGGCCCGAGATGGCGGCGCGATGCGGAAACGCGCTACAGGGCACGGGCGAGGCCGTGCTTGGGCTCGTTGGAGAGCCCTTGCTCCCGCGCGTCGAACGGTGGTGGTGGCCGTGCCTGTGGTGGCCGGTACCGACAACGGCGACGACCGTGGCGGCTGCCGGAGCTCGGTTGAGCTCGGGGTCGAGGCTACAACGGCTGCGAAGATGCGGGGTTGGCACCTACGGCTTCTACGCGGTGCGGTGAGGACGTAGGTGTGCTCGGTTGGGCGCTACGGTGACTGTGGCCACGACGGCGACGAGGTACGACGTCGGCGAGCTTCGGAGCTCAAGGGGGCGGCAGCTACAGGAGGCTAGGGACGACGGGGCAAGGGGGAATCGAGTCAGTGGCTCACCGCGGAGCTGCAGGGATGGTTAGCGGGCTCGGGGACGTCCGGTAGCTCCCGATTCAACGGCGACGATCTCCGGTGGCCGAGGAGGGGAACGGCGACGTGGGCGGCGATGCAGGGCTTCCCGAGGGGCTTGGCGTGGTGGGGAGGAAGAGGGGGTCGAGGCGGAGCTCCTGAGCTCAACGGAGGGGCGAGGGGTGGCCGGTGACGGCTGCTATGGCGAACGGCGGCGATGGTGGTGTTCGGCCGTGAGAGAGGGAGCGAGGGAGAGGAGGGAGGAACCGAGGGAGAGTGAGAGAGAGCAGGGGGGAGGGCGTGGCGTCGTCCGGGGCATCGAGACGAGGAGGGGAGGGCAGGCAGGCAGGCGAGCAGGTGGCGTGGCGCGGTGGCATAATATTTTTTGCAGGAGCTAGATATATTATTCCAGATCTCCTTTATAATTGGCATAATATTTGGACATATATTAATATATATAACTAATATATTTCCAATGCAAATATTTATGCATTAATTCCAAATGCCCAAAATAAATACCTATTAGCTCTTAAAAATATTGGTTTGATTTTTATCTCTGTCCAATATTTTCAGAGAGCAACATGAGCATTTTCTTGGACCCTTTTGGAGAAATTTTTATTTGGATCATTTTCAAAAATGATTCTGAGGGTTTCACAAATCCCCATTTCAAATTAAATGGAAATTTAAACATGATGCACACACTCTGATGCATGACTAGCTAGGGTGTGACATCCACCCTGCCGCGGTAATCAGCGCGTTCCATCAGAACGTGCGGAACCGCAGGATGCAGGAGGAGATGGCGATGTGCAAGATCAGAGATGTCAGTGAGCTATATGCCCTGGCCGACAAGTGTGCACGTGCTGAGGAAGGGAGGAAACTCCCCGGAGAGAACACAGGAGCAGAAGGATCTGATAGTGAGGACACTACCCCGACAAGGAAGAACTAGCGGCGGAACAATAGGAAGAAGAAAGGAAAAGATGTGCAAGTTGTTGAGCAGTCCGGCAAGAAAGCCGAAACTGGTAGCTCCGGCAAGGAGGTTGCCTCAGCTGTGGCGGTCGCCGACAAGCAGGACAGCACCAACAAGCAGTATTGCAAGATCCACCGCACCAAGGGCCATGACCTCCAGAGCTGCAAGAAGGTCGAGCAGCTTGTTGAGCAGCAAAAGGCTGAATACGAGCGGCGCGACAAGGAGAAAGCCTAGGAAGGTGCTGGAGGAGCCAACAGGAAACGTCCCGGCCGAGGAGGACGCTGCGGCAAAGCCAAGCAGCGGCAAGGAGACAGACCTCCCCGCGGCCGCGACAAGGATGAAGACGACGACGACGATGAAGATATGGATGAAGATGAGACCGATGAGCAGGAGTTCCAGAAAGCCACAAAGGTCTTGTGCGTTGACGGTGGTGCTTCTCTGCATACTTCACACCGCCAGCTCAAGCAGTGGGTGCGGGAAGTCAATGCGGCAGAACCACCCGTCGAGTCATGCAAGCCTCTGAAATGGTCCAGCACGCCTATCATCTTTGATATTGAGGACCACCCTGATCGCATAACTGCGGTCGGGTGCTTGCCGATGTTGGTTTCACCAACTATCCGCAACCTCAAGGTCACTAAGATGCTAGTTGACGGCGGGGCCGGCTTGAACTTGATCTCCTCCGCGGTGCTCCAGAAACTCCAGATCCCTGATGGCGAGCTCGAAGAGACCGGCACATTTCAAGGAATCAATCCGGGAAGGAGCAAGCCAAAGGGAAAAATCACGTTGCCGGTGACATTTGGCAGCGAGTTGAACTTCAAGACTGAGAGGGTCACTTTTGACGTTGCTGACTTTCCATTGCCTTACAATGGAATACTTGGCCGTCCAGCACTCGCCAAGTTCATGGCAGCCTCTCACTATGCATACAACATACTGAAGATGCCAGGCCCGATAAGTGTCATCTCCGTCCCTGGCGACAAGAAGGATGCCCTTATCTGCGCCGACAAGATCTACCGGGAAGCAGCAGCCGCAACAGATCGCGACTCACTTGCCACTGAAGCTCCCGGGGGGAAGAAGAAGACCAAGTCCAGCAAGAGTTCTGACGCCCACTCCGGCAAGCGCACCTCTTCGGAGTGTTGCGCTACCATCGAGGACGCACCATCGAGCTCCACCGGCAAGTGTAAGAAAGCAATGGCAGCTCCACCTGAGACCAAGAAGGTGTCCGCCAAGGAGGACGGCACTGGTGGTACCTTCACCATCAGTGCCACTCTCGACCCCAAATAGGAAAGCGCGCTCGTTTCTTTCCTGCGGGCGAATGTCAATGTGTTTGCGTGGCAACCGTCCAGTGTTCCCAGGAAAGTAATTGAGCACCACCTTGCCGTCTGTCCTCATGCGCGGCCCGTCAAGCAGAAAGTCAGGAAACAGGCAGTGGAGCGCCAAGAATTCATCGCAGAAGAAATCAAGAAGTTGGAAGCAGCAGGCCTTGTCAGAGGGGTGCTCCATCCTACGTGGTTGGCCAATCCTGTAGTCGTGCGCAAGGCAAACGGGAAATGGAGGCTTTGTATCGACTTTACCGATGTTAATAAAGCTTGTCCCAAAGACCCATTTCCTTTGCCACGCATCGACCAGATTGTTGACTCCACAGCCGGATGTGATTTGCTTTCATTTCTTGATGCATACTCAGGATACCATCAGATCTTCATGGCAGAAGAGGATGAGGAGAAGACCGCATTCATCACCCTGTGTGGCACGTACTGTTTCGTATGGATGCCTTTCGGTTTGAAGAATGCTGGTTCAACATTTGCAAGGGTAGTCCACCACGCTTTTGAGCCGCAGATGCACAGAAATGTGGAAGCCTACATGGATGACATAGTGGTCAAGAGCAAGGACAGGGCAACCCTGATTCAAGATTTGGACGAAACATTTGCAAATCTGCGCAAGATCAACCTCAAGCTTAACCCCGAGAAGTGTGTGTTTGGAGTACCCTCCGGCAAGCTTCTCGGGTTCTTTATGTGTCAACGGGGAATTGAAGCCAATCCCGACAAGATCAAGGCCATCGAACAGATTGAAGCACCAAAGCGCGTCAAGGATGTACGAAGACTTGCCGGTTGTGTAGCTGCTCTCAGCAGGTTTATCTCTAGGTCTGCTGAGCACGCCCTGCCATTTTTCAAAATTTTGAAAAAGGCAGGTCCAATGAAATGGACTCCGGAAGAGGAGGCTGCGCTGCAGGACTTGAAGAGATACCTGTCCTCCACTCCAACTCTTGTCGCACCTAAGCCACAAGAGAAGTTGCTGCTATATATAGCGGCAACCAATCAAGTGGTTAGTGCTGCGTTAGTAGCGGAGAGAGAGGCGGATGATGAGCCAGCAACCATGGCAGACACATCCAACGACAAGCAGGGGACTTCACCGGCAAGCTCTGGTCCCGACAAGGTTGGATCTGCGCAGGAGCATGAGAAGGTGCAGAAGAGAATGGTGCAGCGCCCAGTTTACTTTGTCAGTTCCCTTCTGCAGGGGGCTAGGTCAAGGTACTCTGGTGTGCAGAAATTGCTTTTAGGCCTCTTCATGGCCTCGAGAAAGCTGCGCCATTACTTCCAAGCACATGAGATCACAGTTGTCACTCGCTTTCCGTTGAAAAGGATACTGCAAAATCCAGAAGCAACAGGCAGGATTGTCGAGTGGGCACTAGAACTGTCAAGCTTTGGCCTCAAGTTTGAGAGCACTTCAACCATCCAAACCAGAGCATTGGCAGAGTTCATAGCAGAGTGGATGCCAACACCAGATGAAGAAATTCCAGAGACGAGCATCCCCGTCAAGGAAGCAAGCAAAGAGTGGCTGATGTACTTTGATGGTGCCTTCTCGCTGCAAGGCGCCGGTGCTGGCATGCTACTTATCGCACCCACCGGAGAGCATCTCAAGTACGTAGTCCAGATGCACTTTCCCAAGGAGCAAGCAACGAACAATACTGCAGAGTATGAAGGTTTGCTTGCCGGCCTCAGGATCACAGCAGACCTTGGGATCAAGAAGCTCATTGTCAGGGGTGACTCACAGCTTGTCATCCACCAAGTGAACAAGAGTTACCAGAGTCCGTTGATGGAAGCTTATGTTGATGAAGTGAGAAAGCTAGAAGAGCACTTTGACGGCCTGCAGATGGAACATGTTCCAAGAGCTCAGAATGACATAGCTGATGGCCTGTCAAAGTGCGCCGCACTGAAGTTACCCGTGGAACCAGGGATCTTTGTGCTCAAGCTAACTCAACCATCCGTAACGCCATCAATAGGACAGAGCAAGAAGAGGAAGTTGATTTCTGGTGACTACTTTCCGGCAGAGCCCCCGAAGCCGCCGCCAAGAAGGTCCCCAAGATCAACACCAAGAGTGCTGAGGAGCAGTTTGCTCCGGCAAACCTTACGGTTTGTTCCGTTGAAGCAGACGCTCCCGACAAGTTTTGCTCCGGCAAGCTTGCCGGGGAACATCAAGCTCCGGCAGGGCCACAAGTTCTTGCCGTAGAAGCGGATGTTCCCGCAGCAACAGATGTGCCTTTAGTCCTTGTTGTCGAGCCGCAAGCTCCAGCATGGGCACAGCAGATTGTCCATTTCCTTCAGACAGGAGAACTTCCCGAAGAACAAGAAGAAGCGGAAAGAGTAGCCCGGCAGTCAAGTATGTACCAGTTTGTCAACGACACACTGTACAGAAGAAGACTCAACGGTGTGAAATTGAAGTGTATTCACCGGGAGGATGGACAAAAGCTGTTGGCAGAGATACATGGAGGCATATGTGGTCACCACATTGGCGCAAGAGCACTTGCCGGCAAAGCTTTCCGGCAAGGTTTCTTTTGGCCGACAGCCCTCCAGGATGCAACTGCACAAGTAACCAAGTGTGAAGCGTGCCAGTTCCATTCCAAGCAGATACACCAGCCAGCTCAAGCTCTCCAGACGATCCCTTTATCCTGGCCATTTTCGGTCTGGGGGCTCGATATCCTCGGTCCCTTCCCCCGAGCTGTCGGGGGCTTTGAGTACTTGTACGTTGCAATCGACAAGTTCACAAAGTGGCCAGAAGTGGAACCAGTGAGGAAGGTGACAGCACAGTCAGCAGTCAAGTTCTTCAGGTTGATTGTTTGCCGTTTCGGGATCCCTAACAGGATCATCACCGACAACGGCACGCAATTCATGAGCCGCACCTTCATGCAGTGCGTCCAAGATCTTGGCGCCAAGGTCTGCTTCGCTTCTGTTGCTCATCCGAGAAGCAACGGTCAAGCGGAGAGGGCAAATGCTGAAGTGCTACGCGGGCTCAAGACCAGAACTTTCGACAGGCTGCACAAGTGTGGAAAGAACTGGATTGAGGAGCTTCCGGTGGTTCTTTGGTCGATCAGGACGACACCAAATCGAGCCACTGGCCAGACACCTTTCGCTCTAGTCTATGGAGCAGAGGCAGTTCTCCCCACGGAACACGTATACGGGTCACCTCGAGTGCTCGCTTATGATGAGCTTGAGCAAGAGCAGCTGCGACAAGATGACGCGCTGCTCCTTGAGGAGGACCGTCTTCAGGCTGCTGTACGAGCTGCTCGATACCAGCAAGCTTTGCGCCGCTACCATAGCCGCAAAGTTAAAGCCAGAAGTTTCGAGGAAGGCGACCTTGTTCTTCGGCGCGTTCAGTCCGCCAAGAATTCCAACAAGTTGACGCCGAAGTGGGAAGGCCCATACCGGGTGAAACGAGTCACTAGGCCTGGCGCTGTCCGCCTTGAGACCAAAGATGGCACTCCGGTGAGCAACTCCTGGAACATTGAGCATCTTCGTAAGTTTTACCCGTAGGGCGCGGTTGCCGGAACCCGTTCCGGCAACCACCTTTTGTACAAGTCTTGCCGATGTTGCATGTAATCCTTTGTACAAAGCCGGGCGCAGATCCCGTGCATAAGTAAAGCTCATGTGCTCCGCACATCTTGTCAAATTCATGCTTTTTACTTTATATTTGCATGCGTTATCTGACACTTTGTGCAGCACCTACCCTCGGTAAGCAATAATGAGCCATAAGGCTCCATATCTTTATTTTCTCTTCTTTCTTCTTCTCAAAAAGGAAAGGAAGGTTCCC
>NC_057807.1:301191121-301224633 GCF_018294505.1 Triticum aestivum
TCGTTCAAGCAAGTTTTCGCATTACCGGAAAGCAAACGACAGAAAAGCTAAGTTGCCAAAGTTTGAGCAATCAGTTCTAAATTTTAAAGTTATCTTCCTTGAACGACCATGCTTTGTATGGAAAACCTGTGCGCGGAGGAACCAACTCGTAGCTAGTTGCGCCCTTACTTTGTTTCGAGTCCGCTCAATAACTTAAGTGAGCTGCGACTAGTTGCGACAAGGTTTCTTGTCGGAAGCGGCATCGCCAGCAGGCTGCTGATGTCCTGCACTCAGCGCTCGCGGCAAATGTGCCTGCGCCGACAAGTTCCCTAAAAACATAGGGTAAAAACATACAAAGCAGGGAATCAAGTAAAGGAAATAACATAGCAAATCTCTACCCAAAACAGAGTTATATTACAAGATAACTTGTCGCAAGTCTAACAGAATGTTCTCATGACATGACCAGCGGCGACAAAGAAAAAGAAAAGAAGGGCGGCCTAATCTACGCGGTCGCCCTCAACCCTCTTGATCTCGCTCACCTTGTCCACAATGGGTGCGACAAGGGCCTTGAGCGCATCCCGATCAGCATCCGGCGGCAAGGATTTGAGGACATTGGTGAAGTTGAGGCCTGGATTGCGGAAGGCCACCTTCATCAGCACCTTCTGGAGAGCTCCTGCGCAGATTCTGCGCGACTCGTCGGCCAGCTGCTTTGGGATCCTCTCCCGGAGTCGCTGGAGGGCCGTCGCCACGCCTTTGAAGAACAGGCTGAGCTTGGCGCTGGGTTGGAGATGCTCGTCAGAGGGATACCCAAAATCCTCCATCCCCAGCTGCGCCAACTCCCCGTCGATGGTAGCGGTAGCATCCACAAGACCTTCAGTCCAATGCTCCACTGTCTCCCTGAAGGCGTCGTGGGCGGCAGCAGCGTTCGCCAGCAGTGCCTCGTCGGCCTTGATCTTCTCCGACAAGGTCACCTCTCGCTCCCTGGTGACGTCCAGCGTCTGAGTCAACGTGGCCAGCTTCAACTCCAGGTCTGCATTGGAATCCTTGGCGGCGCTGAGCTCCTTGCCCCTCTCAGCGATAAGACCCTGCAGCTCACCATGAGCGGCAGTGTCCTTCTCGCGCTCGCACTTAAGCACAGCAAGCTCCTCGCTGCTCGCCTTGAGATCTGCCTCTAGCTGCGCCACCTTCATCTCCAGCTCCTTCTTGGCGGCCTCAGCAGCTGCGGCAGCGTCCTTTGCTTCCTTGAGCGCCCCGCCTATTGCTTGCTCGCGCGCGGCAAGCTTCTCCTCGTGGCTGTCAAGATTGACCTTGCGCTGCGCCAAATCACCCTCCTGCGCAGATAGCCTTTCGGCGACAAGCCGTTGCTTCTCTTCAGCTTCAGCCTTCTCGAGGAGGAAGGCTTTCCGCTCCTCGAGAAGTTGCTCCCGCTCCTCCGCCAAGGACCGGAGAGTTTCCTGCCTGAGGCCCTAGAGCTCCTCCGCGCGCTTCTCAATGTCAACCCCCACCTTCGCAGCGAGCGCCTCTCGGGACGCCAGTTTCGCTTGGCGGGTGCGGTAAAGAGACAGCAGCTTCCGCAGCTTCCGCAGCAGCCGCTCCTCCTCAGACTCGTCGTTGCTGCTGCTTGGCGCGTCGACAAGCGCCAGCCCAGCGGAGGCGAGCACCTCTTCGTCGAAGGTTTCTCCTTCGACCGGCGCCCTGGAGCTCGACGCCCAGGGGAGCTTGATGAAGATGCCATCGCCGGCCTTCAGGTAGGCGCCGGGCTGCGGCTCTTCGGAGCCTGGCTCTGTAGCAGCGGCAGAGGGATCGGCGGTCGGTGTAGCGCCTAGCGCTCCTGCGGCCTCGGGGCCATCAGTGCGATGGCCGGATTCCTCGCCAGCTTCTGCGGCGGCAGCCTTGGCGGCCTCTTCGCCGGCGGGATCATCAGCACCGGCCTCTTCTTTAGTGGCGGCGTCGTCGTCATTGTTGCCGCACGCGTTCTCCTCACCGGCGTCCTCGGTGTCCATTGGCTCCGCAACAGATGGATCTGAGGAACGAAAAAGGGAGAAAAGTCAAGCAAAAATCCAGAAAAGAAATCAGAAGAAGAAGAACCCAAGGAAAGTTTTCAGGCAAGAAGATTACCCGTGCTAGGATCTGCGGTTGCGGTCTCAACCGCCGGAGGATCACTGGTGCCTTCCCTTGCAGGAGAATTGTCCCTTGCCGGAGAGTTCTCCCTTGCCGGAGAGCGCTCCCTTGCCGGGGACTCCTCCCTTGGCGGCGTAGATGAAGCAGATGGCACTTCGGGAGCAGCTTCCGGGCACTCCTGATGAGGCTGTTCTGCTCCTACACAAATCCAACAGACAAGATATCAGTAGAGAAAAGAGCACTCATGCGCACCTGACAGCAGGAAGTAAACTATAAACTTACGCTGGGGGCTGCGCTGGGGAGTAGTTGCCGGGTCCGTCAAGGTGGTCTCAGACACACCCCCTGCTGACACTGAGATCATCTTCGATGACAATCACCGGGGCCTTGGCTCTCTTCGCAGCTCTCTGGGCCAGCGTCCTGAAAAGGAATGGATTCAGATCGAAGCAAGCCAGATACAAGACGAAACCAACAAGATAACAAGAATTGAAGAACTACGAGGACAACAAGGGGATCTTACTCTTCTTCTTCGTCGTCGGAGCTGAGCGCGGAGAGATCGAAGTCCGGCTCGCCTCCGGTGCGGCGAGGCGGAGGAGTAGGCTCCCTCGCCTGCTTGGCAGGAGCAGTGGTGGCAGACCGGGAAGACCTCGCTCCAGTTGCCGCAGCGGCGTGAGGCGCTCCCGCGGCAATGGTAATTTCCGCGGTAGAGTGTGTCGCGCGGCTCGGCGGCTGTTGACCCGTCGGCCGCCCCGCTACGTCCGCAGCCTTGCGAAGACGCCTCCTTGCCGGAGCCGGGGGCTCCGCCTGCGGCAAGCTGTCTGAAGGTTCGGGTTCTTCCTCGCCGGGCTCGCTCGGCTCAGCTTCAGGGCCGGCAAGATCTTCCTCGCCGGCAAACTCCTCGCGCTCGGCAAGGCTTGCCACCTCTGCTGCCTCTGCCTCCTCCACGGTGAACCCGAACACGCCCGCGGCAGCAGCTGCCGCCGCCTCTTCCAGCCTGGTGGCGATGCGCTGCATCTCCGCATCAGTGGTGTCGCGGGTGAGGCTCTTCTGCTCATCAGCGTGGACCGGCACTTCTACCAAGTCGTCGAAGAACGCCCGCACGACGTCATCCGCAGGTTCTTGCCAAGTTGGAGCGATTCCGTGAGAGTCACACAACGGCATCATCGCGCGGATGCGGTCAAGTGAAGAATTGTTGCACAGCGGAACGACATTCCGCGGCAACACAAATGGGTGCTGGGGGTCGCGCTTGAACAGCTCCAGAAGCATCGCGTCCAATTCCAAGACCGTGAAGTTGAAATTGAGGCCCGGGCGCAGCCTCATGATATCCGCCGAGTTCTTGAACTCCCAGGCGGGTCTCCCCCTCTCCTGCAGGGGGGCGATACGGCAGCGAAGGAAATCTGCGCCTACAGCGCCTACAGTGAGCCCGGCAAGCCTGAGGCGAAGGATGCGGGTGACGGCAATCTTCAGCCTGTCATCTTCCGGGGCCATGTTTCTCCAATCATTGCCGCGTACTATTGGGGCTTGGCGCACGGTAGTGAATGGCTGCGGCTCCTCCTCGACGATCCAGCACCACTCAGCTCTCCACTCCTCCCATTTGCTGCAGAGCTCTCCCTCCAAATAGGCTTCCTTCTTGCCGACCCTCGAGATCCAGGCGATCGCTCCGGCAAGGGGCTCTCCTCTCTCGACTCGAGGCATGAAGAAGTGGCGGAAAAGGGCTACGTTTGGGTGGACTCTGACAAAGTTTTCGCACAGATGTGCAAAAACTGCCATGGTCAGAACGACGTTGGGGGTGAAGTCAAGGAGGCGGAACCCGTAGGTGTTCATGATGTCGCAAAAGAATTCAGAGAAAGGCGGGCAGAGCCCGCAGTAGAAGAACAACGCGAAAAAGGGGTACCCGTTTGGAGCCAATCTCGAAGCGGTGGCCGGGAGTACCCTCGTGCGCGGATGCGCTCGCGTCTCTGTCGACCAGAAGAGGTAATAGTACTCCCTCAGCTCCTTCGCACCGAGCTGAGGGGAGAAGAGGGCCCGCTCCTTCCGCAGCGCCGCGAGCCGCTGCGCCTCGGCCGATTTCACACCCTTCCCCTTGTCGGCTTTTGGAGCCATGGTGGAGGTGGTGGAGGAAGTTGGCGGCGTTGGTGATGTTGGTGGCAATGGGGGGCGGAGCGCTGCTCTCCTTCGGCTTCGGGAAGAAGGGGGGAGCGGCGGAGATTTGTGAGAATGGAGTAGCAACCGGCGAAGTGGGGAAACTGCCCCTGCTTCCCCTGCTTATAAAGAGGGAGGGGGCGGACGTTTCGCCCTTCTGAATAAAGAAACCACCCACGATCTCTCCAACGATGCCGCAATCAACGCGTGCCATTCGGGAAGGGCGCGGTGGATGCGGAGCAAGATTCGGCGTGACCCAGACCGCGTGTGCCCGTGTCCTGTTTTGGGCCTGGCCCAACAGCGCTCGGCACCGTGCGTGGCCCAGGCCCCGGGGCTCCTGTCGGTGTACTAGAATAGGGGTACTCTAGTATCCCAAACTTGTGCACGGGCAGTTGCAGCACCCCGCGGCAAGGCTTGCCGGGCGACCGCCAAGATCCTCCGTGGTTCCTTTGGAGACATTCAAGAACAAAGTATTCAAGCCAAGGAGACAAGGCCCCGGCAAGAGGAGCTTGCCGGGAAGGCCAACCAAGGCATCCCAAGGAACTTGCCGCGACGCGCCACGCGTCCCGGCAAGGCAACAAGGCCCCGGCAAGAGGAGCTTGCCGGGAAGACCAACCAAGGCATCTCGAGGCCTGGTGAGTGACAAGCTTCCGGGCACGACAAGACGACGACCGCGGCAAGGCGCTTGCCGCGACAAGTAACCACCCTGTACCCACGCTCCAACGCATCCACCAACGTGTCGCCCTGGGGGCCTTTCCAGGCGCGCATGGCGAGAGGCTGTGCAGCCAGCGGTGCGCGGTGGCATGCGACGCTGACAAGATCGCCATCATGGCGAACGGTGGCGTCCCTGACGGTACCTTTCTGCACTGTTTGGGCGACACAGACGGGCATTCAATGCCTTTGTCTCCTGCCGTTAGGGTTAGGTAGGATACACTGTGCAAGTAGGTGTACCAACCGCAACTCCTTTTTACGCTTTTACCCTTCTCTACGTTGCCACCTGTCGGTGACCCCTTGAGCATATAAAAGGAGGCCCATGCGCAACGTAGAGGGGGTTCGACTCATTCGGAAGCCAGAAAAACACTTAGCTCTCTCGAGCAAGAACACAATACAATCAGACAAGCAGCAGTAGGAGTATTATCTCTCTGGAGAGCTCCGAAGCTGGGTAAACTGCTCGTGTGCTTCGCCTTGATCCGCTCTTCATGTGATCTCCGCCCCCCGCCGAACCGAAAGGGGCCCGGTCCGCCGGCCCCATAGGTGTTCGTGGATCAGTTTCCCCGACAGAAGCCATTCAAAAAAAAGAAAAGAAAGAAAAAAAAGAGAGAAAAGAGAGAAGGGGCAATGTTACTATCCCTTTTCCACACTTGTGCTTCAAAGTGGCACCATGATCTTCATGATAGAGAGTCTCCTATTTTGTCACTTTCATATACTAGTGGGAAATTTTCATTATAAAACATGGGTTGTATATTCCAACGATGGGCTTCCTCAAATGCCCTAGGTCTTCGTGAGCAAGCAAGTTGGATGCACACTGATGTCGCTTGAAGCTACGTCAATATTTCCCCAAAGAGGAAGGGATGATGCAGCACAACGGCGGTAGGTATTTCCCTCAGATATGAAACCAAGTTTATCGAACTAGTAGGAGAACCAAGAAACACAACGTAAACAGCCCCTGCACACAAATAACAACACCTCGCAACCCGACGTGTTAAAGGGGTTGTCAATCCCTTTCGGGGTACGGAGCCTCAAGATAGGCAAAGGACGTGAGGTAAATTCGTAGATCGGATAAATAGATCTCGGAACAAATAAATTGCAGCAAGGTATTTTTGTATTTTTTGGTTTAATAGATCTGAAAATAAACGCGAGGAAAAAGTATATCGCAAGGAAAATATATGAGAAAGAAGAACCGGGGGCCGTAGGTTTCACTAGTGGCTTCTCTCAAGAATAATAGCAAACGGTGGGTGAACAAACTACTATTGGGCAGTTGATAGAACTTCAAACAATTATGATGATATTGAGGCAATGATCATTACATAGGCATCACGTCCAAGATTATTAGACTGACTCCTGTGTGCATCTACTACTATTACTCCACACATCGACCGCTATCCAGCATGCATCTAGTGTATTAAGTTCATGGAAAAAGGGAGTAATGCAATAAGAACGATGACATGATGTAGACAAGATCCGTTTATCTATTGCGGCAGTTACGGATCCCATCCTTTTATCCTTAGTAGCAACGATACATACATGTCGGTTCCCTTTCTGTCACTGGGATCAAGCACCGTAAGATCGGACCCACTACCGGACACCTCTTCCCATTGCAAGATAAATAGATCAAGTTGGCCAAACAAAACCCAAATATCGGAGAAGAAATACAAGGCTATAAGAGATCACACATATAAGAGATCAAAGAACTCAAATAACTTTCATGGATATAAAAAGATATAACTGATCATAAACTCAAAGTTCATCAGATCCCAACAAACACACCGCCAAAGACTTACATCATATGGATCTCCAAGAGACCATTGTATTGATAATCAAGAGAGATAGAGAAGCCATCTAGCTACTAACTACGGACCCGAAGGTCTACAAAGAACTACTCACGCATCATCGGAGAGGCACCGATGGAAGTGGTGAACCCCTCCGTGATGGTGTCTAGATTGGATCTGGTTGTTCTGGACTCTGCGGCGGCTGGATGAGTTTTCGTTGACTCCCCTAGGGTTTCTGGAATATTGGGGTATTTATAGAGCAAAGAGTCGGTCCAGGGGGCACCCGAGGTGGGCACAACCCGCCAGGGCACGCCTGGGCCTCCTGGCGTGCTCTGGTGGGTTGTCCCCTCCACGGGACTCCCCCCAGGTGCAGCCAGGGCCCAACTTCTTCCTTCTGGTCCATAAAAAATCATCGTAAATTGGCGTGGCATTTGGATTCCGTCTGATATTGATTTCCTGCGATGTAAAAAACATGCAGAAAACAACAACTAGCACTTGGCACTATGTCAATAGGTTAGTACCAAAAAATTATATAAAATGATTATAAAACATCCAAGATTGATAATAAAACATCATGGAATAATCAAAAATTATAGATACGTTGGAGACGTATCAGCATCCCCAAGCTTAACTCCTGCTCGTCCTCGAGTAGGTAAGTGATAAAACAGAATTTTTGATGTGGAGTGTTGTTTATCATGTCATATCATATTCTTTTCTGTATAGCATGGTCAATTGGACTTTTATGTGATTCAAAGCAATAGTATAGTTTTGACATAATAATTTAGATACTCAAGCATATCAACAAGCAACCATGTCTTTCAAAATATCAATGCTAAAACAAGTTGTCCCTAGCCCATCATGCTCAAACATTGATCCATTTATGAAACACAGTCGAATATTAGCTACACCCAATACTTAACTACGATCATATTGCCTCCTAGTTGGTGCTTTTATAAGAGAGGATGGAGACTCAATTTAAAAAACAAAAATTGCATAAAGTAAAAGAAAGGCCCTTCACAGAGGGAAGTAGGGATTTGTAGAGGTGCCAGAGCTCAAAGCGAAAAATAATAGAGATAAAAACATTTTTGGGAGGTGTATCCGTCCCACCAACGAAAATGACTTGGAGCATCCCAACACTTTCCATGCTAGATATATCATAGGCGGTTCCCAAACAGAAAATATAGTTTATTCCTTTTCCACCATAACTTTCACTTTCCATGGCTATCCGTATCCACGCCCTTCATACCAACACTTTCCAAGGAATTTAATATTTGACAACATAAAGTAAATTCATTTTTGCATTTCGGGACTAGGTATCCATAAAAGCTTTGCCTTACTCTTGTGCAACAATAAGTGAATAAACACTCATCATGAGAATAACACATCTAGCATGGAAAATATTAGCTACCCGTTACAGTTCCGCGAGTGACACAAACACACAAAAGAGAAGTTTATTTTGAAAATTATAGATGGCACATGCAAATTTGCTTAGAACGGCAAAATAATACGGCATATAGGTAGATATAGTGGACTCATGTGGCAAAGCTGGTTTAAAGGATTTTGGATGCACAAGTATAAGTCATACTTGGTGCAAAATGAAGGCTAGCAACAAGATTGAGAAGTGACCAACCAAGAAATGAATAATGTCATAAGCAAGCATTAAGCATAATTAACCCCGGAGAATGCACCACAAGTAGGATATAATTTTCATTGCATGATTATTGACTTTCGTGCATGCATAGGGAATCAAAAACCTTAACACCAATATTCTTACTAGAGCACAATTACTCATCAACACAACTCACATATCACATCATCATATCTCAAAACTATTACTAAGAATCAAGTTTATTTTGTCCAATGATCTTCGTGACATTTTTTTCTTTCTTTATCCTTCTTGGATATCTATCACTTTGGGTCTAATTTTCATGTGTTGCTTTTCATAAGCTCAAACAAATATAAGTGAAGATCATGAGCATAACATATTTTCTTTCTCTCAAAATAATTTAAGTGAAGCAAGAGGGAATTTCTTCAAAATTTTACTAACTCTCAAATAAATCTAAGTGAAGCAAGATAGCATTTCTCCAAAAATACTAAGCACACCGTGCTCAAAAAGATATAAGTGAAGCACTAGAGCAAGTTCATCGCTCATAAAAATTTTAAGTGAAGCATAGAGAGCAATTCTAACAAGTCACGGCATAATTTTGGCTCTCTCAAATAGGTATGTCCAGCAAGGATTGATGACTTAAAACACAAAATAAAACAAGCAAAGATACATATCATACAAGACGCTCCAAGCAAAACACATATCATATGACGAATAAAAATATAGCCTCGAGTAAAATACCGATGGTCGTTAGAAGAAAGAGGGGATGCCACTCGGGGGCATCCCCAAGCTTAGTTGGTTGCTCATTCTTGGATAATAGCTTGGGATGCCAGCGCATCCCCAATCTTAGGCTCTTCTATCCTTCTTTCATCCATCGTAAGATAACCCAAAACTTGAAAACTTCAATCACACAAAGCTCAACAAAACCCTTGTGAGATCCATTACTAAAAGAAAGCAAACCACTACTATAAGTGCTGTGTCAAACCAATTCCTATTTTTTTGTATTATATCTACTGTATTCCAACTTTTGTATGGCAAAAATTCATCAAAGAAAACCATAGAGCCATCAAAATAAGCACACAACACAAAGAAAACAGAATCTGTCAAAACAGAACAGTCTATAGTAATCTGGAACTTTCAAATACTTCTATAACTCCAAAAATTCTACCAAATTAGTACGACCAGAATAATTTGTATATTAATCTTTTGCAAAAATAATCAGGGAAAAAAATCTTTTCTGTGATTTATGATAATTATTTTCGTGAGCGCAAAGTTTATGTCTTTTTCAGCAAGATCAAACAACTATCACCCTGGAAGATCCTAAAGGCTTTACTTGGCACAAACACTAACTAAAACACAAAAAACACAATCATACCAGTAGCATAATTGTGCTAACACTCAGGAACAGAAAGCAAAAGGAAAAAATAAATTTTATTCATTGGGTTGCCTCTCAACAAGAGCTATAGTTTTACGCCCTTAGCTAGGCATAAAGCATGGATCTAAGTTTTGTCATCCTTGTCCAACTCTTCAATCAAACACTTAGAATCCTTGAGAGATTTAGCATCATGACCTTCAATAGCAATACTCCTCAGAGTAAATTTAAATATTTCATTCTTACAAAAAGGATCTCTTGTCACTTCAACAAAATCCGGATGGATGCTAACCATCTTAAGGTCTCCCTTATCATTATTACTAGAAGATGCACCCTTGTTCCTAGATCTCCTACTCTTTACGGGAGTTTCCTCAACAATTTTATGGTAGTAAAAGCCATGCTTAGATTACTAAAGATTTCTTCCAATTTATCGATCCGAGACGGACTTTCTTCTATTCTTTCATGGATTAAGGTACCCCTCTCTTTTAACAACTTAAAAATATCGCCCGCTTTTGACCCAAGATTAGTAGCAAAATTATGCATCTTTTTGTGTATAATTTCCATATGATCTTCGGTGAGCATTTTCTTTTCCATAGCATCTAGTGTTTCCATAACATGCTCAAGAGTCAAAATTGTTTCATTAACCATAAGAGGTGGTGAGCCTACTAAATTTCCCATAGCATTAAAAGCATCAAAAGGAGGACTAATTAAGAAATTTCCACCGGTAATCGTATCAAGGAAGAATATATACCAAGTGGTGATGCTAACATAAAAACAACACAGAAGCACAACGATAGATTGCTTACGGATAGATCTATTATCAGCATTGCCAATTCTATACTAAGCATCTTTTAAATTTTCTCCTCCTATTTGTTTAAAGTTGGGGACCTCGTCCTCGGGAGTGCTAGCAATAGAGGAAGAACTATCCATACCGGCAAACAAGGATGCATGCAAAAACAGATCTGACGAGAAAATGGCGAACGGAAAAAGAAGGCGAATGAAACGACATTTTTTTATTAAATGGGGGAGAGGAAAACGAGAGGCAAATGGCGAATAATGTAAATTGCAAGGAGATGAGATTTGTGATTAGGAACCTAGTTATGTTGAAGATCCTCCCCGGCAACGGCGCCAGAAATTCCTTTGATGTTGCTTGAAGCTACGTCGGTATTTCCCTAAAGAGGAAGGGATGATGCAGCACAGTGGTGGTAGGTATTTTCCTCAGATATGGAACCAAGGTTATCGAACGAGTAGGAGAACCAAGAAACACAATGTAAACAACCCCTGCACACAAATAACAACACCTCGCAACCTGACGTGTTAAAGGGGTTGTCAATCCCTTTCGGGGTACGGCGCCTCAAGATAGGCAAAGGACGTGAGGTAAATTTGTAGATGGGATAAATAGATCACGGAAAAAATAAATTGTAGCAACGCATTTTTGTATTTTTTTTGGTTTAATAGATCTGAAAATAAACGCAAGGAAGAAGTAGATCGCAAGGCAAATATATGAGAAAGAAGACCCGGGGCCGTAGGTTTCACTAGTGGCTTCTCTCAAGAATAATAGAAAACGGTGGGTGAACAAATTACTGTTGGGCAATTGATAGAACTTCAAATAATTATGACGATATCCAGGCAATGATCATTACATAGGCATCACATCCAAGATTAATAGACTGACTCCTGCCTGCATCTACTACTATTACTCCAATAACGGAGTTAGTAGACCGCTATCCAGCATGCATCTAGTGTATTAAGTTCATGGAAAATGGGAGTAATGCAATAAGAATGATGACATGATGTAGACAAGATCCGTTTATCTATTGCGGCAGATATGTCTCCCATCTTTTTATCCTTGGTAGCAATGATACATATGTGTTGGTTCCCTTTCTGTCACTGGGATCAAGCACCGTAAGATCGAACCCACTACCGGACACCTCTTCCCATTGCAAGATAAATAGATCAAGTTGGCCAAACAAATCCCAAATATCAGAGAAGAAATACGAGGCTATAAGAGATCGTGCATATAAGAGTCAAAGAACTCAAATAACTTCCATGGATATAAAAAGATATAACTGATCATAAACTCGAAGTTCATCAGATCCCAACAAACACACCGCCAAAAGACTTACATCATATGGATCTCCAAGAGACCATTGTATTGATAATCAAGAGAGAGAGAGAGAGAGAGAGAGAGAGAGGAAGCCATCTAGCTACTAACTACGGACCCGAAGGTCTACAAAGAACTACTCACGCATCATCGAAGAGGCACCAATGGAAGTGGTGAACCCCTCCATGATGGTGCCTAGATTGGATCTGGTGCTTCTGGACTCTACGGTGGCTGGATGAATATTTCGTTGACTCCCCTAGGGTTTCTGGAATATTGGGGTATTTATAGAGCAAAGAGTCGGTCCAGGGGGCACTCAAGGTGGGCACAACCCACTAGGGCGCGCCTGGGCCTCCTGGCATGCCCTGGTGGGTTTTCCCCTCCTCGGGACTCCCCCCAGGTGCAACCAGGGCCCAACTTCTTTCTTCTGGTCCATAAAAAATAATCGTAAATTGGTATGGCATTTGGACTCCATCTGATATTGATTTTCTGCGATGCAAAAAACATGCAGAAAAGAGCAACTGGCACTTGGCACTATGTCAATAGGTTAGTACCAAAAATGATATAAAATGATTATAAAACACCCAAGATTGATCATAAAACAACATGGAATAATCAAAAATTATAGATACGTTGGAGACAAAAGAGGACCGTGGATACTCTGGTGTAGAACCCGATGCTCAGGTGGTAGAAGAGGACCAAGTGTGGGAGCGTAGCCTCCCACCTCTGGCCAACCGACACCGTGGGGCATCACAGTCCTGGCCGGGTAGATTGCAGAACGTGGTAGCTGTCCAGATCGGACAAAGGGGTGCAACAACATTAGAGCACTGTAAATGTGCTGACGGGTGGTGTACAACTCGTGGCGAAGAGCTCGGTTAGCTCGATCCATCCCATCAGCATGCAGAACCAGGTTCTGATGGTGGAAGGGCTCTTGGGTGATGGTGGAGTAGGCAGTAGTGTAGTATCCCTTGGCACCAACGTGGGATGCAATAGCAATGTGCCTGAAAGGGGAAGTGTCCAACTCCCAATACTCTCCACGAAGACGTGTCAGAGCAGCATAAGAAGCATCGTGGATTGCCATATCGATGGTCACTCCAACACCATGAGCGGTGTGCAGCACAGTAGTGGATTCATACTCCCGAGAGTAGAGGTGGACGATGGCACGGTACTGCTCCTGGTTAAAGTCCTAGAACTGCTCGTACATGGTGTACTCAGGGTGCCAGCGATAACCCAGATAGGACATCATCTCAGCTAGCACAGCAGGTGATCCTGAGGCACCAATGGCCGTCGTGTGGCGCACGACCTGCCTCGTGGGTTCCATCTGAAAACAAAGATGTTTCAATGGAGTCAAATGACAATGTCGGTATTATTCAAAATACTATTCTAAAGAATAACTATGGCTTATCCAACTTTGGGGTGAATGTGCTCATGGGATCCTAATGTTAGAGTTAGTAAATTCGTTTAACCCGAGTAGAAGAGAGTTCAGAGCCCTAGAGTAAAGGTTGAGGAGCAAATGATCCTAATACCACCCAAATGGCGATGTGGGACCGTAAGACACACAACCATGTTAGTAAAAGTTTTTTTGTGACTAGACTCGACTTCGACCAAGGAGTGTGGAAGGGGGGTTCCTACAGACAGTCGGCTCTGATACCAACTTGTGACACCCCCAATTCAATCATACACTAATCATGCACGCAAACGTGTACGATCAAGATCAGGGACTCATGGGAACATATCACACCACAACTCTAAAAGTAAATTAAGTCATACAAGCATGATATTACAAGCCAGGGGCCTCGAGGGCTCGAATACATGTGCTTGAACATAAACGAGTCAGCGGAAGCAACAATATCTGAGTACAGACATAAGTTAAACAAGTTGCCATAAGATGGCTTGCACAAACTGGGATACAGATCAAAAGAGGCGGAGGCCACCTTCCTGGGATCCTCCTAAACTACTCCTCGTTGTCGGCGGCCTGAACATAGTAGTAGGCACCCTCGGTGTAGTAGGGGTCATCGTTGACAGTGTCGTCTAGCTCCTGGGCTCCAACATCTTGTTGCGGCATCCGAGAAGAAGAGGAAAGGGGAGGGGGAGAGGGAACAAAGCAACCGTGAGTACTCATCCAAAGTACTCGCAAGCAAGGATTTACACTACATATGCACGAGTATATGTGTAAAGAGGCAATATCGATGGACTGAACTACAGGATGTCAGAATAAGAGGGGGATAGCGAGTCCTATCAAAGACTACACTTCTAGCAGCCTCCATCTTGCAGCATGTAGAAGAGAGTAGATTGAAGTTCACCAAGTATCATTGCATAGCATAATCCTACCCAGCGATCCTCCCCTTGTCGCCCTGTGGAAAAGTGTAGGATTGAAAGTATGTCTAGAGGGGGGTGATTAGACTACTTGACCAAATAAAAACTTAAAATTTTCCCAATTTTAGTTCTTGGCAAGTTTTAACAAATTAGCACAAGTCAAGCAATCTAAACACAATTCAAGCAAGCATGCAAAGAGTATATAAGCAGCGGAAAGTAAAGCATGCAACTTGCAAGAATGTAAAGGGATGGGTCTGGAGAGTGCAAACGCAATAGGAGACACGGATGTTTTTGGTGTTGTTCCGATAGGTGGTGCTATCGTACATCCACATTGATGGAGACTTCAACCCACGAAGGGTAACGATTGCGCTAGTCCATGGAGGGATCCATCCATGAAGGGTCCACGAAGAATCAACCTTGTCCATCCCACCATGGCCATCGCCCATGAAGGACTTGCCTCACTAGGGTAGATCTTCATGAATTAGGCAATCTCCTTGCCCTTATAAACTCCTTGGTTCACTCCACAATCTTGTTGGAGGCTCCCAAGTGACACCTAACCAATCTAGGAGACAGCACTCTCCAAAAGGTAATAGATGGTGTGTTGATGATGAACTCCTTGCTCTTGTGCTTCAAATGATAGTCTCCCCAACACTCAACTCTCTCTCATAGGATTGAATTTGTTCGAAAGATGATTTGAGTGGAAAGCAACTTGGGGAAGGCTAGAGATCAAGATTCATATGGTTGGATTGGAATATCTTGGTCTCAACACATGAGTAAGTGGTTCTCTCTCAGAAAATGAGTAGTGGAAGTGTAGGCACATTCTGATGGCTTCCTTCACGAATGAGGAGAGGGTGGAGGGGTATATATAGCCTCCACACAAAATCTAACCGTTACACACAATATACCAAACTCGGTGGGACCGAATGAGAAAACTCGGTCGGACCGATTCAGTACATAATGTGACTGTTAGGCAATTTCGGTTGGACCGACATGTCAACTCGGTGGGACTGATATCATTAGGGTTAGGGCATAACATAATCTCGGTTTGACCGATTACACAAACTCGATTGGACTGACTTTGGTAATAAGCTAACCAGAGAGTTGGTCAGGAAAATTCGGTGGGACCGATTCGCTCGTCTCGGTGGGACCAAAGCGTTACGAAAGGGAAACAGAGAGTTTGCATTGCAGATTCGGTGGGACCGATCGCTCATGTCGGTTAGACCGAAACGTTATGAAGGGAAACAGAGGGTTTGCAACCCCATCTCGGTGAGACCGAGATCCCTATCGGTGAGACCGAAGTGACTAAGGTTTCTGGCAGTGGCTATGTCAAATGAACTCGATGGCGCCTGATGGATCAAATCGGTGGGGCCGAGTTTGACTTTTGGTTTGGGACATATGTGGATATGAGAAAGTGGTTGAGGGATTTTGGAGCATATCACTAAGCATTTTGAGCAAGCAAGCCATTAAGCAACACCTCATCCCCTTTTAATAGTATTGGCTTTCCTATAGACTCAATGTGATCTTGGATCACTAAAATAGAAAATGTAGAGTCTTGGACTTTAGAGCTTGAGCCAATCTTTTGTCCTTAGCATTTTGAGGGGTCCACAATCCTTATCCATGCCATGCCAATCATTGAACTTTCCTGAAATGTTTATCTTGAAATGACATTAGTTCAATGAGCTATATGTTGTTAATCATTACCAAAACAACCCAGGGATAGTTGCACTTTCAATCTCCACCTTTTGGTAATTGATGAAAACATATAGATCAAAGCTTCGACAAATGATAATAAGATTGAAATACATCGTCGCTTTGAGAAGTATGTGATAAGCAAGAGCTCCCCCTAAATTTGTATATTATTTAAAATTTGCTTTGGACTGCAAATGCACAATGTGTTAGGATCATGGGTCACTCTTCCATGTCACATACATCTTGGTGGAGCGCTCAAAATGATAACAATTGAAAACATGCACTCATCACCAAGAAAAGTGAATAATCATAAACGGATATAAGGGATAATATCATTCAAGCACACATTAAGGTAGCATATGATCAAACACATGATCATCCAAGTACCTCACAAAAGGCATAGTGTATCAAGCAAACACACAATAAAGTATCAAGCAAATAAAGTGCAAAGAGAGACAAAAGCAACTCTCTCTCTCTCTCTCTCTCTCTCTCTCGAAGACTATGATCTATACATATTTCTCCCCCTTTGGCAACAAGTTACCAAAAAGTTAAAAATATGCATAGTGCTATGCATCTCTCAGGCTTGGTCTTCATGAGGTGGTGTAGAGATGACTCCAAGGACGAAAGCTTCTGTAGATGTAGCTGGAGCTGGTGGAGTGGCTGCTGGAGCTGGTGGCACTGAAGTTGTGGCTGCTGGTGTAGAAGTAGTGGCTCTAGTATCTGGAACAGACACTGCAGCAGACCTCTAACTTCTTGGCACTTTTGTGAAAGCATCTGTAGTAGACTTGCCTTTCTTCTCCTCCACTTCCTCCTGGAGTTGCTCAACTACTGATTGAATCTCAGTGACTTTGACATCAAGACCATAGAATTTCTGTTCAATGATCCTCTCCAAACTCTCCTGATTTTGAGTCAGGGTGGCCAAGCCCTTCTCAATCCTCAAGGTGGATTGGATCAGATATCCAAGCTGATCTTGCTTACTCTTCAAGAACACCTGAGATGCCTCTTCAGCACTTGGCATCTTTGCAGCTTTCTCTGCCCTTGCCTTCTCTCTCTACTCATGTGCTTGCACCGAGGAATGATCTTTCTCATCAACAACAACAATGTTATCCTCAAAGACTGGCCTGAGGGGTAAATGCTCCTTGTCCAACAGATAAGTGCATGTTCCCATCTTGGAGTTGATGAGCACCTGAATTTGTGGAGCATACCCAGAAGACCTCTTCTGATATGCAGTTGTCCTCTTAATTATTTCCACAATAAGACTCATCACTTTGAAATTCTGAGGAACATCAAATATGTGAAGCAAGTTGACGGAGTGTACTCTTATCATTCTGTGATCTCTAGACTTGGGCAAAAGAGTATGCCTCAGGATGGTATTGCTAGTAGGCAGGCCTGGCAGTAAGTGCTTCACTGAGCCAAACTTGTGAGTTTCCAGGTCTGCATCATGAATCTCCTTGTACATGCTTGCCATTGAGTTATGGTCTTTCTTCTTCTTGGCATACACATCCAAGTCATCTTCATGAGCTTCTGGGGCATTGATCAATCTGGCCCATATATCAACAGTGGATTGGTACCTTGTACCTTCTGACATCCATACAATTCTGCCATCAGGATAAACGTGAGCAGTGGAGTAAAATTGCATGATCAGCTCATCATTCCACTTTGTGAGCTTCTGGCCAACAAACTTATCCAGTTCACAAGCCTTGAAGTTGTCATAGACACCTGGGAAGTGATCTTCATTTTCTCTAATGTATGTCCAGTCAACCCATCTCATGTCAAATACTATTGGCTTCTTATCAAGCAGAATAGTCTCATAGAAATCTTGTTGTTCCTTCGTGTGGAACCTGTAATCCACAGCAGTTCTTCTCCTTATAGAATATGGGTCATTCTTCCTCCACAGTCTCAGACCTGCATCCTTCCTGATCCTCATGTCCTCTGCCACTGGATGTGTATCATTGTGGTCTGGGATCTTTGGCTTGAGCTTCCTTAGCACTTGGGCTTCAGCTGCTTCTTCTTTAACTTCAGGCACTGGCCTTGTTCTTCTCCTCACCAGGAATGTTCCTTGTACTCCTCTTGGGTGCAGTCTTGGTGGCTGGAGCAGCAGCTTTGGGAGCAGTTTTGGGCTTAGCAGCAGCCCCTGACTTAATTGCATCTCCCATTAGGTTTTGTGCCTTAGGTGCTGGAGCAGCAACCTCTTCCTCTTCATCATATGATCTCACCATAGTAGACTTTCCAAGTACTTTAGCTGTTGTGGTTGTTGCCCTCTTCTTCTTCTTGTCCTCACCAGCTGCCTCTTCTTCAGATTCAATTGTGAACTTCATGGTTTCTCCTATTGCAACTTTCCTTGGCTTGGATGTAGGTACTCTCCTTGCTGGTGCCTTTCTGTTCATGCCTGGCTTAGTGGATGCAGTAGTGCCAAAGTCCTTCTTCACCACTCTCTTCTTCGAAGTGGCCTCATCCTCAGTTGCAACATGATACGTCTCCAACGTATCTATAATTTTTGATTGCTCCATGCTATTATATTACCCGTTTTGGATGTATATGGGCTTTACTTTACACTTTTATATCATTTTTGGGACTAAACTACTAACCGGAGGCCCAGCCCGAATTGCTGTTTTTTTTGCCTATTTTAGTGTTTCGAAGAAAAGGAATATCAAACAAAGTCCAAACGGAATGCAACCTTTCGGAGTGATACTTTTGGAACAAACGCAATCCAGGAGACTTGGAATGAACGTCAAGAAGCAGCCGAGGCGGCCACGAGGCAGGAGGGCGTGCCCTATGGGGGTGGGCGCACCCCCACCCTCATGGGCCCCACGTGGCTCCCCTAAGCTACCTCCTTCGCCTGTATATACCTCCATACCCTGAAAACATCCAGGGGCGCCAAGAAAAACTATTTCCACCGTGGCAACCTTCTGTATCTGTGAGATCCCATCTTGGAGCCATCGCCGGCGCTCCGTTGGAGGGGGAATCGACCACGGAGGGCTTCTACATCAACACCATAGACTCTCCAATGAGTTGTGAGTAGTTTACCACAAACCTTCGGGTCCATAGTTATTAGCTAGATGGCTTCTTCTCTCTCTTTGAATCTCAATACAAAGTTCTCCTCGATCTTCTTAGAGATCTATTCGATGTAACTCTTTTTGCAGTGTATTTGTCGAGATCCGATGAATTGTGGGTTTATGATCAAGTTTATCTATGAGAAATATTTGAATCTCCTCTGAATTATTTTATGTATGATTGGTTATCTTTGCAAGTCTCTTCGAATTATCATTTTGGTTTGGCCTACTAGATTGATCTTTCTTGCAATGGGAGAAGTGCTTAGCTTTGGGTTCAATCATGCGGTGTCCTTTCCCAGTGACAGCAGGGGCACCAAGGCACGTATTGTATTGTTGACATCGAGGATAAAAAGATGGGGTTTATATCATATTGCTTGAGTTTATCCCTCTACATCATGTCATCTTTCTTAATGTGTTACTCTGTTCTTATGGACTTAATACTCTAGATGCAGGCAGGAGTCGGTCGATGTGTGGAGTAATAGTAGTAGATGCAGAATCGATTTGGTCTACTTGTCACAGACGTGATGCCTATATACATGATCATGCCTAGATATTCTCATAACTATGTACTTTTCTATCAATTGCTCGACAGTAATTTGTTCACCCATTGTAATACTTATGCTATCTTGAGAGAAGCCACTAGTGATACCTATGGCCCCCGGGTCTATCTTTTATCATATAAGTTTCCGATCTAATTTTATTTGCATCTTTATTTTCCAATCTATATCACAAAAATACCAAAAATATTTATCTTATCTTATTATCTCTACCAGATCTCACTTTCGCAAGTTACCGTGAAGGGATCGACAACCCCTTTATCGCGTTGGTTGTGAGGTTGTTGTTTATTTGTGTAGGTACGAGGGACTTGTGAGGAGCCTCCTACTGGATTGATACCTTGGTTCTCAAAAACAGAGGGAAATACTTATGCTACTTTTCTGCATCACCCTTTCCTCTTCAAGGGAAAACCAACGTAGTGCTCAAGAGGTAGCAAGAAGGATTTCTTACGCCGTTTCCGGGGATGTCTTCGCTCAAGTCAAGACATACCAAGTACCCATCACAAACTCATCTCCTTCGCGTTACATTATTTGCCATTTGCCTCTCATTTTCCTCTTCCCCAATTCACCCTTGCCGTTTTATTCACCCTCTCTTTTCCGTTCGCCTCTCTTTTTCTCTTGCCACTTGTGTGCTTATTTGTTGGATTGCTTCTCACGATGGCTCAAGATAATACTAAATCGTGTGACTTTTCCAATACCAATAATAATGATTTCCTTAGCACTCCGATTGCTCCTCTTAATGATGCTAAATCTTGTGAAATCAATGCTGCTTTGTTGGATCTTGTTATGAAAGATCAATTCTCTGGCCTTCCTAGTGAAGATGCCGCTACTCATCTAAACAAATTTCTTGATTTGTGTGATATGCAAAATAAGAAAGACATGGATAATGATATTGTTAAATTGAAGTTATTTCCGTTTTCGCTTAGAGATCGTGCTAAAACTTGGTTTTCGTCTTTGCCTAAAAATAGTATTGATACATGGAATAAGTGCAAAGATGCTTTTATCTCTAAGTATTTTCCTCCCGCTAAGATCATCTCTCTTAGAAACGATATTATGAATTTTAAGCAACTAGATCATGAGCATGTTGCACAATCTTGGGAGAGGATGAAATTAATGATTCGTAATTGCCCTACACATGGATTGAATTTATGGATGATCATACAAAATTTTTATGCCGGATTGAATTTTGCTTCTAGAAATCTTTTAGATTCGGCCGCGGGAGGCACTTTTATGGAGATAACCTCAGGAGAAGCTACTAAACTCCTAGATAATATTATGGTTAATTATTTTGTGACACTCCAAAATTTTTATTTGGTTTTTATCAAAAACCTTGTGGTTTTGAGGAGAGACCTTTTTAAATTTTTTCTTTTTCAGAAAAATCTTCCTCTTAAAAACCTCCTTTTGTCTTGGCAAGGATTTTATTTCTTTCAAACTTTGGTGGTTGATCTTTTGCAAACTTCTTCTCTGTTAGTTTTAATTTGTTTTATTTTTTAAGTGAAGCTCTATGAAAATTTGGGATTTTCTTATCTTTGAAGCCACCCTTGGCTTTGTATTTTTGCCCATGAGATAAAACTCCTCCAAAACCTCCCCTCCCCCTTGTGATCAACCTAAGTTCTCTGTCCCAACTAATCCAAACTGGTTTTGGATTTTATTCTAATTATTTTTCCCCCTCAAATCAATTCTGAAAATTATTTGGAGCCTGAGGGATTTTCAAAGCAAGTACACTTTTTCATTTGAGTTTTGACCTCAAACCAATTCTCCTGGATTGTCCTTTGAACCCACAACCCAGAACCAGCCTGATCCACTCCTCCTCTTTTCAAATTTTTCAAAATACAGTCTCTGCAAGTTTGGACCAGATTTGCCAAATTTGGTGAAATTCATATCCACACTGCTCCAAAAATTCCACCAAAAATCATGCAGCCTACTTGAGCAAGGAGAAGCCACTCCACCAAAAATCAGCTCAAGGAAAAATCACCAGAGGCCAATTTCATTCGGACGAACACCTTGTGGGCACTGTTACTGTTCAAAGTTCAGAAAATTCAGTTTCAGTGTCATCTTCCGTCCGTCAGTTTCAGTCACGCGGCCACAGTGCCCTTGGCACGTTCCTCGCCGCCTCTTCCTCTTGTCCGAAGCTTCACACGCGTGCGTGGAGCCTTCCTGGCGTCGGTAGCGCGCTGGCTCGCCCTCGCCGGCGTCTTCTGCGGCGTCGGGACCTCCCGTGGCGGCCGACAGGAGGCACACCACGGCAGAACGCCGTTCTGCGCCGCCCATTGCTCCCTGGCTCTCTGCGTGGCCTCATGCACGCCAGCGCACGCCCGTAGCACAGCCACCATGGCCGGCAAGCACGGAACGCGCTCTCCACCGCCGACGGGCCCGCGCCATCCCCGTTCCGTCGAGCTCGCCCTTAACACCCAAACCCCGGCCAGTTTAACACCAAAACGGACCCATTGAACCTCCGTGATGACGCTCGACCCCCTAACCACCCCGACCGAGCACTGCGCCACCGTAATCACTCGCCGGTGATCCTCGTTCACGGCAACCGCCTCGGACCGCCTATATAAAGGGGTCCCGAGCTCACTCTCGTGCACGCAGCACCTCCACTACTCACCAACACCCCGCCAGGCCACTAGGGGGACCTCGAGGAGGTCTCCTCCCCCAGCTCCGGCCGCCTCGCCCCGCCTCGGCCTCCAGCCCAATTCGTTCTGGTGAGGCCATCTCCGGCGCTCAAAACCCGTTCGTTACCCTCTCTAGCTGCCAGGAGCATAACCCCCTCTTCAATTTAACCTTTGCAGCCCTCTCCGACGAGCCCCTCGACCACCCGAGCCGCCGTCCGCCGGAGCAAAGCTCACCGTCGACGTGGTGCTCGCCGACCGACTCCATCACCATCAACTGACGCGGAAGGGTGCCCTGAGCACGGAGGTACCCTCCGATCTCTCTGCCTCGCCGTGGATCGCCGCCGGCGACCACCGCGGCTCTCGGGCGCCGGCGAACTCTGCCGCCCCATTTGAACATTTGAACCTGACGGGTGGGACCCCACCGTCAGCCTCTCTGCTCTCTCTTTCGAATCGTTTTCTGGAAGCGCCTTCGGGCAGAATGCGTTTTCTCTTTGGGCTGGCGTAGTCGCTACCGAAGCGTTTTCTGTTTTTATAAACTAGCCCCTGGAAATCTTCTGTTTCATTACAGTTAAGTCCCTGGACAAAAACCCTTATAACTTTTAATCAGAAAAGTATTTTTGATTGATTCCTTTTCTGTTCTCTTTAAAATTTTGTCTAGTTTTTTATCAGGTTTATTTGAAAAATATTTGGTTTACTTTCTGTGCACTCCTTGGTATTTACGATAGCGCATATATTTTCTTTAAACCGTAGGTACCGAAGGAGGTGCCGGAGCCGCGAACTTCACCGAGCTAGGCTCCGACTACTCTGAACCAGGCAAGCATGTTTGAACTTTTGATATGATGAGTGTCTTGGCATGTTTTGCATTTAGTTAGTTTCATGGCATGTTGGTGAGCATACCGATGAACGTTATTTTATGTGATAATGAGGTAAGTGAGTTCGATGATCCATACGTGGATGAATGTGAATATGAATGGCCATGTGTTGGCATGAGGATGGGTACGATGGCAGTGTTGTAGCATGCCAGTCTTACGCCAGACTATGTGACTTTAGTGTCAAACCATATCGGTCCAGTACCTATCATTTCCTTCCTTGTACTACCACATGTTTTCCGCAAGGAATATGGTCTAGTAAGTTGCAAACCGCTTCCATGGTACACACCAAAGAGGAGAGGCCGTGATGATGGTTCCATGGCCCTGGATTAAAGCCAGTCATCCGGTCAGGGGGCATGGGTGTTTCCGGTTGGGACCGAGAGGGGGGCACCCCTTAGAGCGCGCGTATATAAATTTGATCCCATGCTATTCGAGATTGTGATCTCCCCGTCTCAAAAGTTTTTCTTGGACGATGACTAGGGTGATTCCTAGCATCGAGAGGTAGGATGGGTGTGTACCGGTTAGCTGTGTTTTCTTCCGAAATACCGTAAACGGAACTAGTCCTTCGTGACTACGGAAATCCGTTGGCTGTGGGAAAAATTTTGTACAAACTCTGCAGAGTCATATATTCCTCCAAATCATCTATTCCATGTCCAATTTCGTTCCATCTTATCCTAATCAATTGTCAGTTTTGATGACAGAGACTCCGGTGAATCGCATGAGTGCTAAGTCCGGTTGAATGATTATCCCTGTGGATGGACTAACTCGTTTATTCTCATGGATTGAATGTTTATTATGAGTATTATTTACTGGTGAATTTAAAGCCCTTTCTGCGATGTCGCTCAGACGTCCGACTGTGGCATTTCTTTTAAAGCCCTTTCTGCGATGTCGCTCAGACGTCCGACTGTGGCATTTCTTTTAAAGCCCTTTCTGCGATGTCGCTTAGACGTCTGACTGTGGCATTTCTTTTAAAGCCCTTTCTGCGATGTCGCTCAGACGTCCGACTGTGGCATTTATTTTAAAGCCCTTTTTGCGATGTCGCTTAGACACCCGACTGTGGTATTTCTTTTAAAGCCCTTTATGTGGCGTCGCTCAGACGCCCGACTGCGGTATTTCTTTTAAAGCCCTTTATGTGGTGTCGCTAAGATGCCCGACTGTGGCATCATTTCCTTATTTTATTTGTTCACCTTTCGAGGCGTCGCTTCAGACACCCGATCGGTCCTTATTTATGTTCTGTGGGATTTCAGGCGGACTACCGCCGATTCCCTTTTTACTTACCCGTTATGCCAGTTTTATTTATTGTGCATTAAGAAATTAATCATGTTGCATCCATGCACGCATTTGTTATATCTTACGTCCGAACTGTCTTGCGAGTACTTTCAAAGTACTCACTGGCTTGTTGATTTGGCCAGATGCTGACGAAGGCGATCTCATGGATGAAGAGTTCGATAGCGAGTCCGACACTTAGAGGAGTCCCAGTCAGTCTCGTGCGACCCTGGATTTGGTCACTGTTTTATATCCGCTTCTGCTACCAAATAAATTTATCGAGCCTCACCTCGACGTTCGATGAAATGATATTCTTAGAGTCTTGTATTTCCCTTCCCGCTGTGTTTTTCCACCACCAACCTATTCATGAGTCAGTAGTATGTCTCCACACCACTGTGTCCTGTCCGCCATTATGTATGATTATTGGCGTCCTTGTAATAATTTGGTTGAGCGACCGCAGTTCAACCCTGTAATGTATTTTATGCTACTGGCTTATTGTATCAAGAAATTGTCTACCAGTGAGGAGGATTTTTCTCATACTAGACTCAAAAGACTGGTTTATCAATAAATATTTTTATTGGAAAACCGGTCGTGACAAGCTTGGTACCAGAGCCAGGCTGACTGTAGAAAGCCGCTAGGTGCGATCGCTAATTAGTTATTAGCATGACAGAGCTATTTTATGATTTTGCAATTGTAGTCATTTTCTGTCAGTCAGCATAAATTTATGATCTGACCCTGCAGAATCTTTGCCTACTTTTGTAGATGACCGACAACAGCTGCGAGTCTCAGACCTTCGCCAACGTGCCCGATGGGTTCGTCAAGCTTCTTTCTTTCATCGTTCAGGTCGCGATGGGGCCATCCGTGCGCCCAGTCTTCACACTCTGCCAGCACCGAGTCAACGACAGTCTGACCATGCACCAGGCCACGGTGCAGTTCAGGGGAGGGCGTGGTGAGTTACGCCGCTTCCGGTTCGTGGGAAGAGCCATGCCTATGGAGAGGCATGCTATGCAGATGGCAGCCCGCGAGGCGATAGCTCATCTTAGGGATGTCCTTCCCGTGATGAAGACTCGTTGTTACCGTTATCTTCCGTGCCATGTGCCTTACACCTGTCACTACGCATACTCCTGCCCCAGAGGAGAACGAGACGAGGCTTTTGAGATGCTCATTGAGTATCTCCGGGCCCTGGAGGCAGCCTTCGACAACCTGGTGGACGACTTCGTAGCTACCCGCATGGACTCAGTCCATGGCTGTGCTGCCAACAGGAGGGAGCTCCTACCCATCGCTCCGCCATCGACTTTTGTCTCGTCATCAGCATCTTTTACGCCTACTCGTCGCCTGCCTTCTACCGAAGAATTTAACCAAGTCATTGCACCCACTCCAGCGCGCACTACACCAACCTTCGCGCCCACTCCTGTACGTGTTGCTCCGCCCCTGGCAACCGCTCCGTCCGCTCTGCGCAACACTACATGTATGGAGCCCATTAGCGAGGAGGAAGTCGAGTCCCCAACCTCGCTACGCCTCACCCTCGGCAGGGC
This sequence comes from Triticum aestivum, assembly GCF_018294505.1. Lineage (NCBI taxonomy): Eukaryota > Viridiplantae > Streptophyta > Magnoliopsida > Poales > Poaceae > Triticum > Triticum aestivum. The sequence goes on from NC_057807.1 coordinate 301,216,826, forward strand.
AAAGGAGGTCGTCAACATCTCTGCCTAAGTACGCTTAGCTGCCATGTATTGTACCACTTTGTAAGATATGTGCATAGGTTGTGAGAAGTAGCCTGTTTGCGCATCATGTAGGATCTGGAGAAGTGCACTAGCCTTAATAACATGTCAGGATTATGTACGCATATCCTGAGTGATGTACTGTATAATTACCGCCCGCGTGTAAGAAATGTAATGAGCAGTCCTTCTCCGTGCGCAAGTCGATTTGTTTTTTTCTTAAGTAAGCTTGGGTATTTAATTATATCTGCCAGCTTTATGCATTTATGGTTTTATTTTTGCGACTCTTTCCGCTTTTCTTAAGAGTTTTACAAAAATAATTTTTTCCCAGAGTGAAAAATGTCTCGTCCTTGGACACGTTCCATGCCAACTCCACCAGAGGAAATTCATGATACTCAACCCAACAATGAGTTCACTCAGGGACAGTCAAGCCAACAAGGCAGTGAATCGGCACTTTCACAAATGTGCCGCCTTTATGAACAGAGTCAGCAACAACATCGCGAGATGATGAACCAAGTCATCAACATGGGGAATCATCATGGACAGTATCAGCAACATTCCAAGTTATCTGAGCTACAGAAGACACGTCCTCAAACATTTTCTCACACTGACAAGCCTCTTGAAGCCGAGGACTGGCTTCGAGATATGGAGATGAAATTAATTATTGCAAAGTGTTCAGATCTCGAGAAAGTACTATATGCTCCACACTATCTCACAGGAGCAGCCGCATCGTGGTGGGAGAATTTTCTGCACATGCATCCCAACGAAAATGACATAACCTGGGATGATTTCAAGGAAGGTTTCCGTGGTGCACATATTCCTAAGAGTATTATGAAAATCAAGAAGAGAGAATTCGATGACCTCAAACAAAGGAACATGACAGTGTCAGATTACAACAGTCAATTTACCCTATTATCCCGCTACGCCAATGAGGAGCGTATGACTGAAATCAAGAAGATGGAGAAATTCCTTGACGGTCTGGCGCCCGCGCTTAAATGCCAACTGGTCGTGCACACTTTTCCTGATTTTAAAACGCTGGTGGACAAGGCCATTACTCTGGAAAATGAGAGACGCAGTCTGGAAGATATCCACAAGCGAAAAAGGGACCAGACTAATCACACTCGCAATCACCGAAGCAAGATAGATTTTAAAAAGGGTGGGACACCCAAATTCTCATCCAATGTCTCACGCCCAATCAAGAATTTTCATGCAAGGGACAAGGAATTCACCTATCGCCCCGGCGTTACTTGTTACGCCTGTGGAGAAGAAGGGCATTATGCCAAACAGTGCCCCAAGCGAAGGAACTCAACCCCAAAGCCGAACAACGGCGGCAATAATTCAGCGCCCAAGCGAAACAATTTCAATCCCAACAATAACCACAGGAAGGGTCATCTGAACCACGTAACCAAAGAGGAGGCACAAAATGCTCCGGATATCGTACTCGGTACGTTTCTTGTCAACACAATACCTGCAATGGTTTTGTTTGATTCTGGAGCTTCTCACTCTTTCATCTCGAAAAGTTTTGCTTTGCAAAATAATTTTTCAATGCTTCCTTTGGAGAAATCCATAATAATCAAGTCCCCCGGGATTCAGCAAGTTTCTCAGAATTACTGTCAGAATGTGGTCATTGAGTTTGAAGGATTGGAGTTTTATGCAAATCTTATTGTATTGGAAAATAAAGGACTAGATGGCATCCTAGGGATGGATTGGCTAACCACCAATAAAGGTTTTATCGACTGTTTCAATAGGACCGTGCTCACACACCACCAAGGGAAGACAATAAGAGTATCAGCCAAGGAAGGAAAAAGACCCCGGCAACCGAGATTAAATAAGGTGGACGTTTCTGAGCTAAACAAGGTTCCAGTAGTGTGTGAATTTCCAGATGTATTCCCTGAAGAGCTGCCAGGCATGACACCAGACCGAGAAATAGAATTCCGCATTGAGCTAGCACCAGGAACCACCCCCATATACAAGAAACCATACAGAATGGCACCATCCGAGTTGATCGAATTGAAGAAGCAAATAAAGGAATTACTGGAAAAAGGATACATTCGAGCCAGCTCCTCACCTTGGGGATCACCAATTTTATTTGCCAAGAAGAAGGATGGAACGCTGAGATTGTGTATCGACTATCGAGCACTTAACATGGTCACAGTCAAAAACAAATACCCGATGTCAAGGATAAACGATTTGTTTGATCAACTTGCTCAGGCCAAGGTATTCTCAAAAATTGACTTAAGGTCAGGATACCATCAATTGAAGGTACGAACGGAAGATATCCCCAAAACAGCCTTCACCTCCAGATATGGACTGTACGAGTTCACAGTGATGCCATTTGGATTAACTAACGCATCAGCATATTTTGTTCACCTCATGAACAAAGTATTTATGAAGTTTATGGACAAATTCGTCGTAGTATTCATCGACGATATTCTGGTATACTCCAAAACACCAGAAGAGCACGCAGAACATCTCAGGATTGTACTAGGAGAGCTAAGGAAACACCAATTGTATGCCAAGTTCAGCAAGTGCGTATTTTGGCTAAGACAAGTAGGTTTTCTAGGCCACGTGCTGACTCAAGACGGTACAGCAGTGGACCCAGAGAAAGTCAAGGCCGTACTTGACTGGAAGTCACCAGCCAGCGTAACAGACATACGAAGTTTCTTGGGAATGGCAGGATATTACCGTAGATTTATTGAAGGATTTTCCACCATATCCAAGCCTATGACACAGTTACTCAAGAAAGATAAGAAGTTTGAATGGACAGAAGCCTGCGAGAAAAGTTTCCAAGAGCTAAAGCAGAAATTAACAACAGCACCGGTATTAATTGTACCCGATATACACAAGAATTTTGAAGTATTTTGTGACGCATCCAGAAAGGGTCTCGGATGCGTGTTGATGCAAGAAGGCAAGGTTGTCGCCTACGCTTCAAGGCAACTTCGCAAACACGAGGAAAATTATCCCACTCATGATCTAGAAATGGCAGCAGTTATTCATGCACTCAAGGAATGGAGGCATTTCCTACTTGGGAATCGATGTGAGATATATACGGACCACAAAAGCCTCAAATACATTTTTACGCAGCCAGAACTAAATTTACGGCAACGCCGCTGGTTGGAATTGGTAAAGGATTATGATGTTGGTATCCATTACCATCCAGGGAAAGCAAACGTAGTGGCCGATGCCCTGAGTCGGAACCCCAGCTCCGACGGGAACTATCTGCACAGCTTGAGGCCCGAATCCCATCAAGAATTTGTCAAGCTCAACTTGATAATGGTAGCATAAGGCACCATATCAAACTTGGAAATACAACCACACCTTGTGGAGGAAATTAAAGAGGCTCAGTCCGGTCACCCCAGCATTGAAGGAATTAAAAGGAAGTTGAGTATGGGCAAGGCCTCGGAATTCGTCATAGACAATGAAGGAATATTATGGTACGGAGAAAGGCTATGCGTGCCAAACATAGAAGACCTTAAACAGCAAATTTTAGCTGAAGCGCACACCACTCCATATTCGATCCACCCTGGAGGAACCAAAATGTATAAGGATATTCAGGAAAGATTTTGGTGGCACGGTATGAAGAGGGACATAGCCGCTTTCATTGCATGTTGCGACTCATGTCAATGTATAAAAGCTGAACATCAGAGACCAGCCGGACTACTGCAACCTAACAAAATACCTGAGTGGAAATGGGATGAAATAGGGATGGATTTTGTTGTCGGATTACCTCGGTCACGACACGGGAATGATGCCATATGGGTCATCACTGACAGGTTGACCAAAGTGGCACACTTTATTCCAGTGAAGACAACCTACACCACTCAGAGGCTTGCCAGGATCTATCTTTCCCGCATAGTCTGTCTGCACGGTGTCCCGAAGACTATAATTTCCGATAGAGGCACTCAGTTCGTCTCAAGATTTTGGGAGCATTTACAACAGGCTCTGGGAACCCAACTAGCCTTCAGTACCGCATACCATCCATAGACTGATGGACAAATAGAACGCGTAAACCAAGTTTTAGAAGACATGCTGAGAGCATGTGTCCTCACCTATGGAACCAGCTGGGAGGACAGCCTGCCATATGCCGAGTTCGCATACAACAACAGTTACCAGGCCAGCCTGCAAATGGCTCCTTTCAAAGCCCTATACGGAAGGAGATGTCGTACCCCGTTAAATTGGTCAGAGACCGGAGACAGCCGCATCTTCGGACCAGATATGCTCAGAGAAGCCGAGGAAAAAGTCAAGCTAATCAGGGACCGACTTAAGACCGCTCAAAGTCGACAGAAAAGTTATTATGATCAGAAACACCGTAGGGTCAGCTTCGAACCCGGTGAGTTCGTATACTTGAGGGTATCCCCGATGAGAGGATTGCAACGGTTTAAGATTAAAGGAAAATTAGCACCAAGATTCATTGGACCATTTTGCATAGTGGCACGAAGAGGCACTGTAGCCTACCAGCTAGACTTACCCGAAGACTTGTCCGACATTCACGACGTGTTCCACGTCTCTCAATTAAGGAAGTGCGTAAGCAACCCAGAGAAACAAGTATCCCATGAGAACATTGACGTACAGCCAGACCTCACTTATCAAGAACGTCCCATAAGAATATTAGAGGAGTCTGAAAGGAGGACCCGACAGAAAACCATCAAGTTTTTCAAAGTCCAGTGGAACAATCACACCGACAGTGAAGCAACTTGGGAAAGTGAGGATTTTCTTCGGACAGAGCATCCACACTTATTTAAGGATCAGCTGAAATCTCGGGGACGAGATTTTTCCTAAGGGGGTAGGTGTTGCGACACTCCAAAATTTTTATTTGGTTTTTATCAAAAACCTTGTGGTTTTGAGGAGAGACCTTTTTAAATTTTTTCTTTTTCAGAAAAATCTTCCTCTTAAAAACCTCCTTTTGTCTTGGCAAGGATTTTATTTCTTTCAAACTTTGGTGGTTGATCTTTTGCAAACTTCTTCTCTGTTAGTTCCCTCTAAAATTTATTTTCTTGGGAGTTTTAATTTGTTTTTTTTAAGTGAAGCTCTATGAAAATTTGGGATTTTCTTATCTTTGAAGCCACCCTTGGCTTTGTATTTTTGCCCATGAGATAAAACTCCTCCAAAACCTCCCCTCCCCCTTGTGATCAACCTAAGTTCTCTGTCCCAACTAATCCAAACTGGTTTTGGATTTTATTCTAATTATTTTTTCCCCTCAAATCAATTCTGAAAATTATTTGGAGCCTGAGGGATTTTCAAAGCAAGTACACTTTTTCATTTGAGTTTTGACCTCAAACCAATTCTCCTGGATTGTCCTTTGAACCCACAACCCAGAACCATCTTGATCCACTCCTCCTCTTTTCAAATTTTTCAAAATACAGTCTCTGCAAGTTTGGACCAGATTTGCCAAATTTGGTGAAATTCATATCCACACTACTCCAAAAATTCCACCAAAAATCATGCAGCCTACTTGAGCAAGGAGAAGCCACTCCACCAAAAATCAACTCAAGGAAAAATCACCAGAGGCCAATTTCATTTGGACGAACACCTTGTGGGCACTGTTACTGTTCAAAGTTCAGAAAATTCAGTTTCAGTGTCATCTTCCGTCCGTCAGTTTCAGTCACGCGGCCACAGTGCCCTTGGCACGTTCCTCGCCGCCTCTTCCTCTTGTCCGAAGCTTCACACGCGTGCGTGGAGCCTTCCTGGCGTCGGTAGCGCGCTGGCTCGCCCTCGCCGGCGTCTTCTGCGGCGTCGGGACCTCCTGTGGCGGCCGACAGGAGGCACACCACGGCAGAACGCCGTTCTGCGCCGCCCATCGCTCCCTGGCTCTCCGCGTGGCCTCATGCACGCCAGCGCACGCCCGTAGCACAGCCACCGTGGCCGGCAAGCACGGAACGCGCTCTCCGCCGCCGACGGGCCCGCGCCATCCCCGTTCCGTCGAGCTCGCCCTTAACACCCAAACCCCGGCCAGTTTAACACCAAAACGGACCCATTGAACCTCCGTGATGACGCTCGACCCCCTAACCACCCCGACCGAGCACTGGCCACCGTAATCACTCGCCGGTGATCCTCGTTCACGGCAACCGCCTCGGACCGCCTATATAAAGGGGTCCCGAGCTCACTCTCGTGCACGCAGCACCTCCACTACTCACCAACACCCCGCCAGGCCACTAGGGGGACCTCGAGGAGGTCTCCTCCCCCAGCTCCGGCCGCCTCGCCCCGCCTCGGCCTCCAGCCCAATTCGTTCTGGTGAGGCCATCTCCGGCGCTCAAAACCCGTTCGTTACCCTCTCTAGCTGTCAGGAGCATAACCCCCTCTTCAATTTAACCTTTGCAGCCCTCTCCGACGAGCCCCTTGACCACCCGAGCCGCCGTCCGCCGGAGCAAAGCTCGCCGTCGACGTGGTGCTCGCCGACCGACTCCACCACCATCAACTGACGCGGAAGGGTGCCCTGAGCACGGAGGTACCCTCCGATCTCTCTGCCTCGCCGTGGATCGCCGCCGGCGACCACCGCGGCTCTCGGGCGCCGGCGAACTCTGCCGCCCCATTTGAACATTTGAACCTGACGGGTGGGACCCCACCGACAGCCTCTCTGCTCTCTCTTTCGAATCGTTTTCTGGAAGCGCCTTCGGGCAGAATGCGTTTTCTCTTTGGGCTGGCGTAGTCGCTACCGAAGCGTTTTCTGTTTTTATAAACTAGCCCCTGGAAATCTTCTGTTTCATTACAGTTAAGTCCCTGGACAAAAACCCTTATAACTTTTAATCAGAAAAGTATTTTTGATTGATTCTTTTTCTGTTCTCTTTAAAATTTTGTCTAGTTTTTTATCAGATTTATTTGAAAAATATTTGGTTTACTTTCTGTGAACTCCTTGGTATTTACGATAGCGCATATATTTTCTTTAAACCGTAGGTACCGAAGGAGGTGCCGGAGCCGCGAACTTCACCGAGCTAGGCTCCGACTACTCTGAACCAGGCAAGCATGTTTGAACTTTTGATATGATGAGTGTCTTGGCATGTTTTGCATTTAGTTAGTTTCATGGCATGTTGGTGAGCATACCGATGAACGTTATTTTATGTGATAATGAGGTAAGTGAGTTCGATGATCCATACGTGGATGAATGTGAATATGAATGGCCATGTGTTGGCATGAGGATGGGTACGATGGCAGTGTTGTAGCATGCCAGTCTTACGCCAGACTATGTGACTTTAGTGTCAAACCATATCGGTCCAGTACCTATCATTTCCTTCCTTGTACTACCACATGTTTTCCGCAAGGAATATGGTCTAGTAAGTTGCAAACCGCTTCCATGGTACACACCAAAGAGGAGAGGCCGTGATGATGGTTCCATGGCCCTGGATTAAAGCCAGTCATCCGGTCAGGGGGCATGGGTGTTTCCGGTTGGGACCGAGAGGGGGGCACCCCTTAGAGCGCGCGTATATAAATTTGATCCCATGCTATTCGAGATTGTGATCTCCCCGTCTCAAAAGTTTTTCTTGGACGATGACTAGGGTGATTCCTAGCATCGAGAGGTAGGATGGGTGTGTACCGGTTAGCTGTGTTTTCTTCCGAAATACCGTAAACGGAACTAGTCCTTCGTGACTACGGAAATCCGTTGGCTGTGGGAAAAATTTTGTACAAACTCTGCAGAGTCATATATTCCTCCAAATCATCTATTCCATGTCCAATTTCGTTCCATCTTATCCTAATCAATTGTCAGTTTTGATGACAGAGACTCCGGTGAATCGCATGAGTGCTAAGTCCGGTTGAATGATTATCCCTGTGGATGGACTAAC